>NW_005843104.1:255550-284892 GCF_000455745.1 Alligator sinensis | reverse complement strand
CGGAGATTGAAGAAAACGAAGGGTCGGCTGACGAGGCGGATGAATTGGACCTGAGCGACTTTACCAGTAGCCTCCTGTTCCGTGAAGCACAAGAGGAGGATCCGGAGATCGGGGCACTCTGAGAGCAGGCTCAAAGTACCAGAGGGGCCTCAGCGTTATCGCCTGAAGGGCCTGCCCGCTTCAAGGTAAGGAACCGTCTCCTTTACCGCCTGCAAGGGGACAGGGGGGAGGACGCCGAGGGCTTGCAGCTAGTAGTGCCCGCCCGATTCCGCCAGGCCATTTGGTGGTTGGCGCATGCGAGTCCCACAGGGGGACATCTGGGCCGGGACAAGACCCTCGCAGAGTGAGCAGGTGGTTTTTTTGGCCTGGGATGGGGGAGGAAGTGGCCCGCCAATGTGCAGCCTGTCCCAACTGCCAAAAGATGAGAACCGAGCGCCCTCCACAGGCACCCATCCAACCCATGCCCATTATCGACGCCCCGTTCTCAAGGATCGCCATAGATGTCATGGGCCCACTGCCCCGCAGCAGCTCGGGCCACCAATACATCTTAGTCATTGTGGATTGCGCCATCCGGTACCCGGAGGCAATCCCCCTGCAAGCCGCAAGCGCCCCACGTATTGCAGAAGAGCTAATAAGATGGATAGCCCGGATGGGGATCCCGCAAGAGATACTAACAGATCAAGGAAAGAATTTTATGTCCGGAGTCTTGAGGGTGGTATGCCGGACCCTCCAAATAAAACAGCTCCGCACCTCGGTTTACCATCCCCAAACCAATGGGCTGGTAGAATGCCTCAACGGGACAATAAAACGGGTATTGCGCCGGTGCATACAAGGGTACCCCCATAAATGGGATCTCCTCCTTCCTCTAGTACTGTTCACTCTCAGGGACACCCCCCAAGATTCCACGAAGTTCTCTCCATTCGAGCTAGTGTTGGGACATCGCCCGCGGGGTCTCTTACAGGTCCTGAGAGAAGAGTGGGAGCAGGGAGAAGGACCCTCCCAGGAGCCGAAGACATACCAACAGGCGTTCCAGCAAAGGATCAGGTTGGCCCGGGACCAAGCCCAGGAAAACCTAAGAGAAGCCCAAACCTGTCAAAAAGGCCAGTATGACCGCCGGGCCAAAGAACGAGAATTTGAGCCAGGGCAGAAAGTCCTGGTACTGCTCCCCACGTCCACGAGCAAGCTCCTAACACAGTGGCAGGGGCCGTTTGAAATTCTCCGGTGGGTGGGACCAGTGGATTACAAGGTTCACAGACCCGGACACCTTCGGGAAAAGCAAATTTACCATGTGAACCTCCTACGGGAATGGCAGGAGCCTGAAGGATGGGTGGCCTTTTCCGAGGCCGATAATGAGGACCTAGGACCCCAGGGGTTAGAAAGAGGGACTGAGCCCTCTCCGGAGGAACCCCGGTTAGGATAGGAGAGGAATTGTCCTCTGTTCAGCAGCGAGAAGCCCGAAGCTTGATAAACAAGTTCCGAGAAGTATTTCGCGAGGAACCCGGCTGGGTTCGGGGCTTGTGCCATGCTATAAAAACACCCCCTGGGGCAATAGTGAGGGAGAGGTGGCGACCCATTCCCCACCACCTCCTGGGAACTGTCCGTAGAGAGATTGATTCAATGTTGAGGCTAGGAGTCATTCCTCCAGGGACTTCTTGAAGGCCGAGCCCGCTGGTGCCGGTGCATAAGCCTGACGGGTCTTTAAGGCTTTGTGTGGATTACAGGCTATTAAATGCCACGGCAGTTTTCGACGCATTCCCCATGCCCCACATGACAGAGCTGGTAGAAAGGATAGGGGATGCTCGGTATATATCGACCCTTGACCTGGCAAAGGGATATTGGCAGATTCCAGTGGCCAAGGAAGACCAGCTAAAGACAGCGTTCGGCACCCCGTGGGGACTGTACGAGTTCGTTAGAATGCCCTTTGGATTACATGGCGCCGCCGCAACATTCCAATGTCTAATGGACCAGATCCTGGCACCCCACGCCGAATACGCGGCAGCGTATATAGATGATATAGTCATATACTCCCGGACCTGGGGGCAGCACAAGAGCACCCTTCGAGCCATCCTCACAGAACTGAGGTGCGCCGGCCTGACTGCAAACCCCCAAAAATGTGCCCTGGCTCAGAAAGAAACAAAATATTTAGGGTTCTTGGTTGGCAGAGGCCATCTAAGGTCAGTTGTAGGGCTCACCAATTATTACAGGCAATTTGTACCGCACTTCGCAGAGCTGGCAACACCCTTATCGGAGGCCCTCAAAGGGCGGAAAACGGGGGCAGTAAAATGGACGAGAGAGATGGTGCAAAGTTTTGAAAGATTGAAAAGGGCGTTGTGCGAAGATGTTATAATTCACACCCCTGACTTCCGAAAACCCTTTATTTTACAGACGGACGCCTCAGAGACGGCAGTGGGTGCCGTCCTCACCCAGGAAGAGGGGGAGAATGAAAGACCCGTGGCATACACAAGCCGCAAACTGCTACCAGCGGAGAAAAGCTACGCGACTATCGAACGCGAGTGCCTGGCATTTCGGTGGGCGGTAGATCACTTTAGATACTACCTGATGGGCAGGGAGTTTAAACTGCTAACTGACCATGCCCCGCTGAGGTGGCTGAGTACAGCCAAAACTGATAATACCTGGATTACCCAGTGGGCCTTGGCACTCCAACCGTATAAGTTCCACATAATACACCGACCCGGAAAAACCAATACAGTGGCGGACTTCTTGTCCAGGTGTGGAGAAATGAAAATGCATACTTACCCTCTGCAGGAGTCGAGGGCAGCAGAGGCGCGCACGCCGGAAAACTACCCACGCGGTTTATTAGCCGCGCTTACATTCAGCTGAGGCCGGGTGACGTCAGTGAGAGGCACCACCCGGCCGGAATAAAGCGTGGCCCCGGGGACACAGGAGGGGCACTGCAGGAGAAAGCGAAGCCTGGAGGGAAGTCCGAGGCCGGAAGCAGGCACCCACGGGGTGTCTCTGCCTTGGGCAGGAAAAGCTGCAGCAGCGCTGGGAGCGGCGAGAGCTGCAGCCACGAGGATCCCAGCTGCGGAGCCGATGCAAGAGCCGGTAGGAGAGCGAGGACGGGAACCACCGGTGAAGGAACCGGTGGAAGAGCCGGCAGGGATGCTGGTGAGGGAGCCAGAGGGAGAGCCGGCAGGGACACCGGTGAAGAAACTGGTAGAAGCGCCGGCAGGGACGCCGGTGAAGGGACCGGAGAAGGAGCCGGCAGGGATGCCGGTGGAAGAACCGGTGGGAGAGCCGGTGGGGACGTCGGGGAGGAAGCCCGCAGGGGCAACAGAATCTCGGGTCTCGTAGTCCTCAGACTGGAACCCAGCTCAAGTCACCGAGCTGAGTGGGTCGGGGACAAGGGAAGAGCTGAGGCAGGGCCGGTGATAAGAGGCTGAAAGGTCCACGACTGAAGGTGGTGTTGGCCAGGGTGTAGGGGAGGTTGGAGTCCCATGAGTGCCCGCCAAAGGCGTGTTGGCACTGGAGGCCACAGAGAGGGGGACCCCACCACTGAGGGTCCAGTTAAGACCGCGGCTGGCAAGTTCCAGGGGTCTGCCACCGTCACCCTGGGCACCCTCTGGGGACCCTCCCGCGGGACCGGGGCAGACCCAGTCAGCTACCAGTGCAAAAGTAGCCTGGGAATGCCTTTTGGAGCAGAGGTGGGCACACAGTGCTTTAGGGTTTGAGGCTTTAGGGGCAGTGGAGGTCTCAATTGGCCTGGGAGTGAGACCAGGGTGCATGGGATAGGGTCAAAGCCAAGGAGCAGGACCACAGCTGGGGTCAGGGACTTGTAGCCTAAGAGGGGTGAGATTAAGCAGGACTAGGGAGCCCATATGTCTCAACTGGCTTAGGAGCAGGGCAAGGGCCTGGGAATAGAGGCCAAAGGTCAAAGAGTGGCCACAGCCAGAGACTGCTGGTGTCAGGGAGCCCATATATCTCAACTGGTCTAGGAATGGGCCCTGGGCCCAGGGGTAGGGGTCAAAGATTGAGGAGAGCCACAGCCAGAGACTGATTGGGTCAGGGATCCACAGCCCAGAGGTGGCAAGAGACAGGGCCAGGGGCCCAGTGCCTGTGAGAGGCGGAGACTGGGGCAGGTCTCCAAGAGGCAGAAACAGGGTCAGGGACCCAAGACCTTGCCTGGGAGTAGCCAAGATCAACAAAGTGCCTGGATGTGGGCAGAAGGAGACAGAGGCCTGAGCCCAGGATGGGTGAAAGATGCAGGCCCGAGCTAGTGAGTGATTGGTAACACATGTGAGACTCGGGCATGGCTAGAAGGGGAGGTGAGGAGGCCATGTAATTAGCCCTTAAGGAGATGAGCAGTGACATCTATGTTCAAGAGATTGAGATCTCACATGGGAAACCCTGGGGCATCCCCCCTTTTCTTAAAGTGATAATTATATCACGGTGTGGAAGGGGAGATTGCCCAAAGAGAGCAAAGTTGATGAGTGCTGAGGGGGCTCCAGGAGTGTTGTGGCCACTCCTGGGGAGGATCTGTTACACTCCCCCATGAAACTAAAGAAAGGAAAATCATCATATAAGCAAGTCATTAACTGGAAACCCTATTTTACATTTTACAGTTGTACCCACTCTTGGGGAATTAGATTAATGCAGCACAAATATAAATACATTATTTTTAAAATGTACTCATGTTATGCAAATTAATTAGCATTCCCTAAATTATTATAGACCACAAAAAGTCTATCATGTGAATATACATACATTTTATAATATACATTAATTTACTTTGAAAGCTCTGGAGAGGAATTGGATTATTGACACTGAGGCTGTTCGATATATATGCAAGAGAAATGATATTGGCTGCAAACATACATGATTTCCAATGGAGTTATTACACACATACCAGAAAATAATGTGGTGTTGTGCAAAAGATGTATCCATAATTAGACTTGTGTCCTTTTGTATGCTAGATTTTTATTTAGCATAGGTTTTATGGTAGTTTAAGGCAAGGCTGAAGAAATGCAGACATAACTCTGCAGTCTTGCAGCAAAATAACACTTCTTTATGTTTTCAACCTTGGTGCATGGGGAAAACGGATAATCATATCTTGGAGCAGAATACAGGAAAATGCAGAAAGGAAAAAGGTTCAAATAGTAACACTGAATATATATTTTTATATGAAGAAAAACAAAACATGGATTACTAGTGTGGGAAGGAGACAGACTTGGGTAACATGGGATGAAGTTGCTGTTTCTGGTGTGGAAATGGGAGACAAAATGTAAATACTCCCATGGAACGGGGTTTATTACCATCCATAAGCCAATTACGCCCTGGAAAGAATGCAGTTTTCAAATACTGACACTTCAGCTTTTAGAGTACAATGTACTGAAACTTGATGTAATTAATGTTTTTTTCTGTTTTAAACTAGAGGCTATATTGTGCTTCTCAATAATGGATAAATTAGATCATCCTACTTTTGTGATACAGAAAATAAGGCTGTGTATACAGAATGTACAGTGCATTAAGGTCACTAAAATTTGAATTCAAGAACAATGAAATGGTGAAAAAAAATTACCACACTAACCTTGGGTAAAAAATATTGTTTCAGTCACAAGTACTAAATGGAAGAGGCTTCTTATGTACCATAACAAGAGAACTTGTACTCATTTTGAGGCCTTTTGCATTTGAAGACAAAAGGCCAGATCCTGTGTGTGGCAGTGCGCCATTGGGTGCCAACTACTTTAAGGACTTAAGCAGGCTGCAGACCAGCCTGCAGGTGGGAACAGACCCAATCAGGTGGTCACATAGCACCTAGAAGACTGCTTGATTGGTGGAGGACTGGGCAGCCTGGGTATAAGACCAGGTCTTGAGAGCAGAGCCAGCCAGTTGCAACTGGGGAAAGGATGAACATTTCCCAACCTGAGTACTACTGCTCCCAGAACATCTGGAGGTTAGGGTGGGAAGGATGAGGAAGGAGAGTTCCACAGAGCTGTGCATATGTAGCAGGAAGTAAAGTGCTTCTAATAGTACCTCATTTTAATAGGAACTGTTTTGGAGTACTTCAAGCAGTTTTAGAATGTTCTCAGTTTGTAAGTCAGTACAGGTGGCCCTTTGAAATACTTCAAATGTCATGTCCCTCCACAACCTCATCAGTGACTTACATACCTAGGTACAATTCTATTCCATCCTGTTCAAGTTCCTGAAAATCCAGTAATGCTGGATCTATTTTTGTAACACACTATTGTCTTACCCTTGAGAGTGAGCATCCAAAAACTGTGAGGAGAACGAGGACCCACCCATCTTTTTTTATTAACTGCTTTTCAGGGTAAAGTAAGATTTCATGTAGGTTCCTAAATCTACTTGCTTAATAGGTAGAACAGAATCTGGCCCAAAGTGCTGTAAAACTTTTAAGGATAATGTCTGTTTTTTTTTTTCAGGAAGTGAAATAGTATTGATTTAGTCAAACAGTCTTATGGTATTTAGACATGGTCTTTAGTCAAACAGTCAGTAGCTACTATTAATGTAAAATGCCAAGGACAGATTAATTGATCTTCTGCAGTAGTTAGGTCTCTGTAGGCAGGTGTTAGATTTGTGAAAGGAGAAACATTGATTGCAGTGATATTGTATTCTATTGGACGGTAATTCAGAATTTGGTGACTACAACTTTGTAGACAATGACATTTTAAGTCAGCTTTTTACCTGTCCCACTGGCACAATAGCTTCATTAAGAAAAACATTGAGCATCAGTGAGTCAATTCATGATTTTAAATGTTTCAAGTCAAGATAGAAATATGCTCATTGTGAGGTATATAAAAGACTCATCTCTTCATGCCATAAAATACAATCAAATGGAGAGGATTTAAAGTGGCCAGACTCAAAGTCTGGTTTTTCCTTTCTGTTGTACTAATTAGTTTTAGAGATAAAATCATGTTGATTAATGCTCAGAGTTGGTTTTATCCTTTCTGTGCAGTAGTTTCTTTTTTCAAGTGAATATACTAGAAAAATTTATAAAATACGGAAGTTTTAAACTGTTGGAAAAAAAGAAGAAATGCACCAAGTTACACTCTAAATCTGAATGACAGGCAGAATTTCCACAGAGCTTGTTTCTAATGGCCACTTTGAATGCTAATACTGTATGCACAGACTCCAGCAGTGGATTTATTAAGTTGTCAACTGAAAGTAACTTCTATTTCTAGATGGAAATAGTACAGAGTAAGTACAACAAAAAGGAGCTACCAATAGGCCTGTTTTTGCAGCAGCATTTCAACTAAACTTTTGATCTTATAGCCTGAACTAACAGCAGTTATACCAAAAGAAGTCTGCTAGGTTTGAGCTTTTTAAGTGGGAACTGTATTGCTCTGCTTCCCACCACCTTTTGTGTATGTTAGTAATAAATAATTACTATTAATAATTCAGGTTCTACCTGTTTTGGGTCTTATCGGGAGGGGAAAAATCTTTTTACAAGCTTGCATCTTTTCTTTCTCTGCTATTTAGTGAACCTCTACCATCTGCTTTTACTAACTTTCTGATTCCCCAGTTCCTTTCTCTTTATCTTCTTGTTCAGTCTGTCCTCTAGGGAAGTTCATCTTTGCATGTCCAGATTACACAGTATTCAGCACACAAAATACACTTTGCAAAGTTTTTGAGGAGCTAGTCATAAATTTGATATCCAATATATTAAGACATTTGCAGAGCTAGATCTTAGATGTCAAAACTGGGTTGTCCTTCCTTTGTTTTTGTATGTATTTGTATATCATTTCAAATGTATTACATATTAATATATTTCCACTGCAATTCTGTTTTCTGTAATTCTGTTTTAATACTATTCAGTTTTTGTTGGAGAAGGCTTTGGGAATCGCATAAAAGACTTGAGCTTAAATGATTTTTCCAAGTCATATATCAGTGCTAGGAATAAGAATCAAAGGCCATGGACAGATATGCATTTGACCTACTCCAAATCCTGGAGCACTTGAAAGTCAGTGCTATGCAGAAGCTGCTCCCCCTCTGCTCCCAAAATGGTACTGCAGGAATTCAGTGCCACTACTTGTAATAGTTTAGGTCCTGCAGTGAACAACGACAACTATGAACGAGGAAGAGAACAGACCTTTAATGATAGTACAGCATCCTGTTCCTCCATCTTGATTCCCCCCCTCAGGGATCATGTTCAAATTTCTCACATTATAAGACATTCCCTTGTAAGGGACCATCTCCAAGTCTAACCATTATCACTATATCTTCCCCTTTTATATAAATAACCATCACTGTATAACTACAAAAACCTGCACAACAACAATACAAAACAAAACAGCCACAACAACAAAAATTCATAACCTACAGAGGAGAGGTTACCAGTAGGGGTGTGCGAAGCTTCATTCACTGATTTGATTCGGCAGAGATTCAGGCCAATTCCATGGCCAAATCTCTGAATCTGAATCAAATCAGAAGACCCTTTAATCTCTCTGAATCAAATTGGAACCCTCTGAATTGATTCAGATAGATTTGACAATTTGGATATAGACACAGCTTTTCTACATGCTGAGATGGTGGGGCTGATAGAGCATCCCACAGGAGCGCGGAGGGCTCCCCAGCATGCTCGGCAGCAGACCCAGAAGTGGGTCATCGGGGAGACTTCTGGGTCATCAGGGAGCATGCTGGCCTGCCACACCCTCTCAGCTCAGCAACTGGTGCCTCTTGTGTTGGAGGGGGGGGGAACTGGTGTCCCCCACGACCGATTGAAGTACTTCCATTCTACTTTTGGGTTTGCTGCCAACCATGCAAGGGCTCCCCCGTGTTCCTGTGGGATGCTCCATCTGCCCCAGCATCACAGGGTTCATGAGCTGCACCTGGTACCTCGAGGTATGTAGAAGAAACATTTAAAGCTGTGTCTTTGGCTGAATCGCTGATTCTCTGAATCAGCATGGAATCTTCAAATTCAGATTTGGCTTAATTGAATTGGGGACAGTGATCTGAATCAATGAATCAAATCACTGTCCCCAATTTGGGCCAAATCCTAATCTAAATCAAATACGGCCCATTTTGCACACCCCTAGTTACCAGCTCTTAACTGTGGAGCGAGTCTTTACCACTCACTTTCCTAATCATCAGATCCCTTTAACTTATTCACAGACCTCTGTAAGTCTTTCTGGCCATTTCACCTGTTTCCTGGATCTCCAGAGTATATGCTCCTCATTGGGGTTTTGGGGGCTCTCTTTTGGATCATTAGTATCTTTACCTTCTGAGGATGATGACAAAGAATTGGAACTAGGAACAGTTAACTGAGATTGATTCAAGTCCATATCTCCTGCCGATGTCTGAGAGCTAAGTGGAAGCACGAGTAGGTCTCACTGAAACATGCCCCCTTGATCTGTCTGAATTAGATAAGACCGTGGGTGCACCAACTGTTTCATTGTACACTGCTGGTCCCATGTTCTCAACAAGTAATTCCTCAAAAAACTCTATCACCTGGCTTTAATAGTGAAAGCTCATGAGCTCTTGTACCAAAGTAGCATTTCTGTTTTCTCTTCTGATCTTCTTTCATTCTCCTTATGGCTACAGTGTTAGGATTTTCCAATAAGGTATTAATAATGGGAAGATTTGACCGTATCCGCTGCCCCATTAACAACTATGCTGGAGACCAGCTGTTGTCTAGAGGTGTACTATGATAAGCCAGCAGTGTTTTATATAAATCACCTCCACTGTCCAATGCTTTTTTCATTAGGTTTTTCACCATCTGAAGGGATTGTTCTGCAAGGTCATTCAGTTGGGGATAATTTGGACTTGACATGCTGTGATGAAAATCCCAGTCCTTGGCAAATTGCCCTCACTCTGCACTAGAGAACTGTGGCCATTATCACTGAATACTTACTTCATCTGGAATTCCAAGCCTTGCAAATATGGCCTTCAAGTAAGCTATCACTGAGCAACTGCTGGTACATTGCAGTGTACAGATTTCTGGATACAATCAGTAATTATTAAATACACCCTGGAGTTCCAAGTACAGAGATTAGTGCTCATGTTCTTATAGGCCCTGTGTGGAACAGGGTGAGGCTTTAGTGGTTCCGCCTGCTGGCAGGGTCTGAATTTCAAGCTGGTAAAACAGTTTTCAACTGTATTAGCAATGTCCTAATTGATCCTTGGCCACTACATCACATCTCTTGCTCACTTCTTGCATTTCTCAATACCTAAGTGTCCCTCATGGATCTTCTGTAGCATTCCTCCATGGTATTACAACTTTACTGCCCTGAAAATAACTCCTTCAATGATAGTTCATGTCAGCAATTCCAGTAGTCCTGCATGCTCGAGTCACAGGTACTCCTGTCCTTGGCCAACCAGAAATTATCATTCCTTTCAGAATCCCTAATGAGTGATCTTTCTCAGTTTCTTCTTTTATTTGTTGTAGCCTCCTCTCCACGATCAGAAGTGAGCTAACAATCAAGTCAACATAGGCTTGCATCTCAGAGGATTTTTCTGCTTGTCCAGTAGAGGCTGTTGCCCTAGACAGCACAGCTGCTGTAAACAGAAATTTACCAGGTGTGTAATTCACAACTAAGTCATACTTCTGCAGCTTAATTATCATTCTTTGAATCCTTAAGGCACAGTCATTCAGAGGCTTGGAAAACAGTGCTATCAAGGGCTTGTAGTCTGTTTCTACACCCACTTTCTGCCCATAAATGTATTGATTGAATCTTTGGCATGCAAACAAAATTCCTAACAACTCTTTCTCAATCTGTGCGTACCTGCTCTCTGCCTTAGTCAGTGATTTAGGTGCATAAGCAACAGGTTGCCATCGGTTGTCAAAATTCTGCTGTAGCACAGCATCTAATCCCAACTGTGAAGCATCTGTTGATATTTGTATTGGTTTCCCAGGGGTATAGACTTTTAATACAGATTCTTGTATTAATTGTTGCTTCAACACTTTCCATGCTTCCTCCTGTTTTGGATTCCAGCACCATTCATTTTTACTTTCAAGAAGCACCCTTAGAGGTGCTGCTGTTGTAGATAGGTTTGGTATGAACTAGGGCTGTGTGAGGCTTCGGATCACACTTCGGATCCAGGGCTGCTTTGGATGCTTCGGCATCCGAAGCAGCATGCCCGGAGTGAATCGCGGGCTCATTTAAGCTGTCCGAAGCAGTTCAGAGCTTCCAAAATGCTTCAGAAATGCTTTGGATGCTGAAAGTGAAAGTTAGAAGGGGGAGGGAGCTAGAAATAGCATAAAAGCCTCTGTTTGGAGGTGTTCTGTGCCTTTTGCAAGCTTGTTCCCTCTTAGGAACTGCGTGAGAAAGGTACCCTAGCAGACTCAAGCATCTCAGCTTGGCTACTTTACTCAGTAGTTGAACTCTCCTGCTCCTTTTTGTTGTTAGAAAGGATTGGGTAGGATTTAGCTTATCTTAGCTTACCTATTCAATTACTTTTACTATTACTATTCAATTAATTTCTTTCAATTTATATTTGCTCTTTTTTGTTGTTGCAAACTTTGAAAAAAGAAAGCTGTGTTTTTCCTGCCAGTGTGATCCATCACTGTGCAGGGAGGCACACAGATTGCACACATGCACACATACACAATATAAATAAGAAAAATCAGATATTCATAGG
This sequence comes from Alligator sinensis, assembly GCF_000455745.1. Classification (NCBI taxonomy): domain Eukaryota; kingdom Metazoa; phylum Chordata; order Crocodylia; family Alligatoridae; genus Alligator; species Alligator sinensis. Next base: position 273,336 of record NW_005843104.1, on the reverse strand, counting down.
AGAAGACGACAGACAGCACACAATTTTTACATAACTCTTAACACTGAAGTAAACAATCAGAGAAGAGTCCAGTGCACGCATGCAACAGAGGGAATAAAACACCAAACACAAAAGGAGTGACACACATACACAAACCTTTTGCAGCACAAGAAAGATTAATATGAAGTGTGCTGGAAAGGCAGGTGTCAGGTCTTCTGGCAGGGGAGGGAGAGGGGGTAGGGGGAGAGCTAGAGCTGCAAGTCCCCCCACCCCCAAACACAGACGCATTCACTTCCCAAGAAGCCATGACATCAGTGCTGCCAGTGGAAGCAAGAAGGTGGGAGTAGGGTCTGCACCTGACGTCCCTGCACCTGCACCACCTCCACTTAGTCCAGAAGTAGGCACCAGCAGTGGAATCACTGTCTCCTCCACCCCAATGTCATCTCTCAGCGTGAGCCTCCCACTGCCAGAGGAGCTGAAGCTGGAACCAAGGATGCTGAGTGCGCTGGCTCAGGCAATTCTGGGGACTGAGGGGGAATCAGAGTTTGTGCTCCACACACCTCAAATTTCCCCTAGATCCAGGCCTCCTCCAGAAAGCAGCACCTCAGAGGAGGCTGAGGTTGTGGAAGCAAGTGGCTCAGCTAAGGCAGCTCCTCCTGCTGTTGAGCCTCATCCTGCTGAGGAGTGGGATAAGGCAGGATCCTCAGCCACAACCCAGAAGCGGGGGAGTAGCATAGTGTGGGAGCATTTTGAGCTGGCAGTTGATTCCAGGTTTGCCATCTGCCAGTACTGCCAAAGGCACATGAGCCGTGGCAAGGATGTGAAACACTTTTCCACCATGGCGATGCTGCTGCATCTAAGGAGGCAGCACCCCCTTGCCCTTCTTCCTGCTCAGCCTGGCACCAGTGCGCTTGTGCCAAAAGAGAAGTCCTCCACTCATTCCAAAGCCCCCTTGCCCCCAAAGCAGAGGCAGGCCACCCTGGACCAGTGGGGGAAAGGTGGACAGAAAAGGGGGCACGTTCCCAAGGTGAGCGAGATCACCCAGAGCATTGGGGAGATGCTTGCTCTGGATAGCCAGCCCTTCTCCCTAGTTGAGCAACTAGGGTTCAGGCAGTTCATAGCACTTCTGGCCCCATTTTACAAAGTGCCCGCACATACCACTTTTAGCAGGACGGTGATGCCCTCCCTGTATGAGGCATACAGGGAATACTTGAGGGAGGAGCTGCACAAGGCAGGGCCGCAGGTATCCTTCCACTTCACCTCTGACATCTGCAGCAGCCGGGGTGGTGATCACGCCTACCTCTCCCTCATGGGGCACTGGTGCAATCAGTCAGGCTGTCAGTGGTCTCTACTGCAAGCAGAGGTGCTGGATGAGTCCCACACGGCAAGGGAAACCATGGGGGGCCATGAACTGCATGGTGCAGGGGTGGCTCATTGGGCAGGCAGAGCTCACCCACAGATTCATGGTCACTGACAATGGGGCCAATATGGTGAAGGCTGTCCGTGATACCAACTTTGTTGGCATCTGCTGTGTGGAGCACAGGCTGCACCTCATAGTGAGAGGTGCCTTGGAGGATGACAGGACTGCCGGTGATGGTGCTGCCACCACTACAGCTACAAGCCAAGTGATTTTGAAATGCAGGAAGGTGGTGGGCTACTTCCACCACAGCATCAAGGGGGGCAAGATGCTGTGGGAGAAACAGGCAGAGTTGAGTGTCCCACAGCACAAAATCATGCAGGATGTGGAGACTTGGTGGAACTCCACATACCTGATGTTTGAAAGGCTGGTGGAGCAACAGAAGGCTATCCATGAGATGGCCTCACTTGGGGAGATCAGGATCAGCAGCCCCCTGAACAGAGCTGAGTGGGGTACCATCTCCCAGATCTTGGTGGTCCTCAAGCCTTTCCTCAAGGCCACTGAGACCCTTAGCACTGGCAATGCCCTCCTCAGCCAGGTGATCCCCATTGTGAGGGAACTTGAGAACCAAATGGAGAAGTTCCAGGGGATCAATGTTCCTGGCTGGGGCAGGCCGCTGTCACCAAACATGCAGGCACTGGTGAGGTGGCTGAAGGAGGGCATCAGGAGACAGCTGGATCCCTTGCGGTCCAGTACGGTCCACATGATGGCAGGTATGTGTGACCTGAGGGTGAAGGGGAGCATACGCACTGGCAGCACCAAAACCCTCGATCACTGGACGCAGGTGCTGGTCAACAAAGTCAGGGAGGATGAAGTGCAGAGGTGAGGGGATGTGGAAGAGGGGAATCCCGTGTCAGCACTCCAAGCATCAGCCAATCTGCTCCATGCCAGCCACTGCCAATGTGGACCATGGGCATGGCTTCAAAGCTGGGATCCAAACGCACCAGATCCCAGCCTCAGGCAAGTAGTGCCAAGGCTTTGGTGGCTACCTATCTCACGGACGATGTGGAGCCACTGGACTGCGACCCTTTGTCCTACTGGGCAAGTCACAGCTAGATGTGGCAAGATCTGGTCACAGTTGCCTGGCAACACCTGTCCTGTCCACCAACCACTGTTCCAAGCAAGAGGGTGTTCATCATTGTTCAGGATGTTGTGACACCCCAGTGCACCTACTTGGATCCTACTTTGGTGGATCAGCTGGTGTTCCTAAAGGTAAATCTCCTGCTGCCAGGGTTCCCCAAGCTCCATCTGCAGATGGACTGAGTGCCACCTTGCTCGCTCCGTCTGTATCAATTTCCTTTTTTGAGTTTTTTAAGAGCCAAGTAATGCCCTGCTCTCAGCTGGGCACAACGCAGGCAAGAAAGCCAGTCCGTAAAAATGGAAATGGAGGTGTCAGTGGGTGAAGGACAGGCTGGAGTGGGGGGGGGCAGAGGGGAAAGGGGGATGTAGCAGTGCAGGTAAAAGGGTGTCAGATGTCCAGCCGGTCACAGTGTGTCAGAACTCCACTGTCTATATTGAGTCCATGAGTTTCTGTACCTACTACCTAGGAGGCTCATGAAGTACAGTTCATAGGCCCAGCTCTGAAAAGTGGTTTACATTGTAATTTGTTCCCTCTCAGGATCAAGCCTGAGAGACTGGAGGCAGAGTGGGGTTTTTTTGTGAGGAATGTGCCACCACAGGTAGTTGGGTTTTGTTGCCTTTGATAGATTCTGGTGTGCAGTTTGTGGGGGTACTGGAGATAGTTGGCAGGTTTTGTATTTTGAGCTGTAGGAAGTTGGCTTCAGTTCTGGTGATGAGGTTACAATGTTTGAATGTACAGACCACTTTCAAAATGGAGTATTGAATGTGCATAATTTAGAACTTTCCTCTGTTAACTTCAGCTGCCAGAATCCTGACGAAGCATCGCGTTTACTAAAGAACTGCGCATTTGCAAACTGAGCCATAATCTCTTCTGTGGTGGGCAACTTAAAATCTTCTCTTTTTATGGCCTTATTGAGATCCCTTGGATCCAAGCATATCTGCAGCTGTCCATTATTCTTCTCCACAATAACTAAGGGAGTTTTCACCCACTTTGTTGGCTCCTCAATGTTCTGTATTACCTGGGCTTCCTCCATCCTTTTTAGCTTTGCCTGTAGTTTATCATGGAGAGCAAAAGGCACTTTTCTGCATGGCTATATAACTGGAAGGACCTGTTTATTTATCTGAATTGCATGTTCCCCTGGCAAGCAACCAGAGCCTTGAAATAAATCTTGATATTCCAAGATAAGGTCCTCATAACCCAAGCCAGAGTGTTCTAATGCAAGCACCGGTTTAAGCAAATTGAGCTTTTCACAAGCCGCTAGGACCAAAATAGGTGTTACCTCTTTAGGTACTACAATGAATGCAAATTGTACACCTCATTTTTATTTTTGATGTAGGCAAGGTACTTTCCTTTGACTGGTATCTTTGCCCTTGTATAGGCAGTTATAGTTGCATTTGTTGGCCTCAGTTTTGGTTTAATTTTCAGCCTTTTATAATCTTGCTCTGGTAAAATGTTCACCTGAGCTCCTGTATCAGTTTAAATGGAATCATTATGGCAGGATCCAGTCCTCAGTAGCTCTGTTTGATTCTACTGTATCTATATAATAATCTCCCCCTGGCGTATCTTCAACCATATGCACTTGGATTTTATGGGCTTGCACTTTGCAACATTTGGCAAAATGATTATTCTCACCACAGTTAAAACAGAGCTTTCCTAATGCAGCGCATCTTTTGGAGCCATGATGCATTCCACACCTGCTGCATGCTTGCCTGTACTCCATCTGCCCCTTAGTCATAGTTGTGGTGGTTGGGGCAACCTCCATTTGAATTGGCCTTTTCTGTCTGTCTTTACTACTTATTGCACGGACAACACCCTCAGCTGCATTCATCTCTTTGGCCTGGGCCTTCACAGTTTCAGCTGCTCTACAAATCTGTATAATTTTTTTCTAGGGATAGATCTCCTTCCCATAGCAGCCTCTCTCTTAATCCATTGTCTATAATGCCACAGGTGATTCTATCCTGATCAGAGAATCTGTTATGTCCCCAAAACACAGGTCTAGCTGAGCACTTTAAACTCTGTGATATAGTGCTCTATGCTTTCATCTGGTTGTTGTGTGCACATGAAAAATTTATGTCTTTCAAAAGTCTCATTTTGCTTTGGTACACAATATTCTTCAAATTTATTCAATATCTTGCTTAACTTCATGTTTTGGCCTGGAGCAAATATAAAGTTGTTGTACACTTCAAATGCTTCTTCCCCTACCATATGCAAGAAAATGGATGATTTAATTTATCAGTTTTCTCTTCTGCTTCTATAGCTACTGAATACAACTCAAACCTTTGTCTAAATTTGTTCCAATTCTCAGCAATATTGCCTGACAACTGAAGGCAAGAAAGTGCTTGTAATGCATACATGTTGAACTGTCTCTCTCAGCTCGTTACACTTCTGCCTTGCAGAGACAGTACACACAGAAGCCTTTGTTGCTTGCCGAGTATAGTTTCCAAGCCTTGAATTACCAGCTTTCTCCTAGGGATAACACTGCAGATCAATCCAATCTTCCCCATTCACCACTTCTAACACCATGTAATAGTTTAGGTCCCACAGTGAACAACAACTATGAATGAAGAAGAGAACAGACCCTTTGCTTCTCCCCCGGCATTTTTTAACATAATAATTATCATTTTGACAGTGTGGACACTTAATCCATGCTCCAATCCACCTGAGGACTTGAAAAGTCAAAGTGAAAAAGACATGTTTCTATTTTAAAGTATTTAAATATAAATCAGTGGTTTAGAATAACAGTACCATAATTACCTATTTTGTATGGAAGACCCTTGTCATCAAATTGACCTTTAGGACTTTCCCCCAGGTTTCACTGTTCTGTGTTTTATTTTAGCTGCTAAAGCCATCAGATGGTTCCCACCTGTTGGAAAAGATACCTGAATATTAGACATTATTGCTTAATATTCCTTGATGTGGCTATTCAAAGCAAAGACTATTCAAGTGATATTTAACATTTTGTAAAATGAATTTAGCCTTTGTATTGCTCCACTGATCTGTAACAGTCTTTCTAATCTCAGAGGTTTAAAACCTTCATTTGCTCTGCATACTTATACATGTAATATGTATATTTCAGGATTTTCTATATTTTATGACAATTTGAAATTAAAAAGGAAAAGAATTATATCTAGAGAGTTTAATTACATGTATGCTATATGTATGAAATGAGATTAGTGATATTTTGGTCTCTAAACTTACTAGCTTTAATTGAACCAAAATGATATCAAGGTTTTTTTTCTATAGCTGACTCACCAAAGCAACCCTAGTTTTACTTTCATATTTTAAGTAATCAATTTAGTCTTAATTTTTCAGAAATTAGTGACACAAACTAAAAATCTATGGGAGATTTGAAACAACTTCAAATACTGACTGTCATACGACTAATATCTGGGGGGAAAATGGCCATCCTAACCAAGCATTTATTCAGTGTTTTAAATAAAGGTACTGTCAGTCAAGTAATGCAGTAACTACTAGGGCTGTGTGAAACACCATCATTTTGTTTCAATGTCCATTTCACTGTTTTGAAGGGACACTGTTTTGTTTCATCGTTTTGTCTCATTTTGAAGCACTGTCCTGTTTAGTTTTGTCAAAACTGTTTTGTTGTTTTGATGAGTTTCAACGTTTCACCGATAAGCTATAATGGAGAATCATGCAAATGCCTAAAACTTTGTCATTTCTTGCCTGATTTGGATAAAAAGTGCACGGATGGTAGCCCCTTCTAAGGGCATGAAGCCTGCCAAGCTTCAAGGAGATAGGTGCAGAGGTTTCTGGGAAACTGCACCTCAAAGTGTACAAAGCAAAAGTCCTGACACTTGCTGGTAGTGGCAACATCCTGTCATCCGGCGTGCAGATCTGGGGTCTCGCACCCCTGGGAGGGCTGCAGGGCTATGCCAGACTACTCTTGGTGGTCCAGGCCCCTGGATATGCACACCGGATGAGAGAAGGCTGCTGCCTGGGACCAGCACTGGGTGCAGCCCACACCCAGCACTGGAGAAGACTGCTGCTGCTACCTGAGCCTCCTTTCTTCCAGTGCAAATCTGGGGGCTCGCATCCCTGGGAGGATTCTGGTACAGCAGAGGAGAGGAGGCTCAGGCTGCCTCTCCCACCAGGGACCGGTGTTCCCTGCTCACCTCCCCCGCTTAGCCCATGCCTGGTTCCAGCCCACCTGCTTGGCCCACGTCTGGCAGTGGCCAGCTGTGGTCTCCCCACATGCTCCCTGCTGGGCTGTGGCCTCCCCATGTGCACCCTGCCAGCCTGCGGCCTTCCTGTGCACTCCCTGCCAGGTTGCAGCCTCCCCATGCACTCCCCACCTGGCTCCACCCCCCCTGCATGCTCCCCACCCAACTCTTGGCCCCCTTGCATACCCCCCACCTGGATCTAGTCCCCCCACGAGCCCTCCACCCAGCTCCTGCCCCCTGCAGCTGACCAGTAATAGCAGCCACACTCTTGGCTTTGTGGCACAGCCCCCCTGCACAACAGAGGGGAGGGTGGCTTGGCCCCAGCTGCCAGGTATCTGTGTGGCCTCTGCTACAGTGTGCTGCTGTGGCCCAGCTCGGTGTGGCATGGTGAAGGGCCATGTGCTTTTGGGCAGCTCTGGGCTGTCACCCGGGGCTGCACGCCACTTGTGGGGACTGCCAGACACACCAGCCCAGGTCCTGCATACATAGAAGTGGCCCAGCTGGATGGTGCTGGGTTCACGCATGCAGTATCTGGGCCATTGTGGCTGGTGGTCCCCATAAGTGGCGCGCGGCCCCGGGTGACAGCCTGGAGCTGCCCAAAAGCACATGGCCCCATGCTGTGCCGAGCAGGGCCACAGCAGTGCACTGTGGCAGAGGTTGCACAGATACCTGGTGGCTGGGGCCAAGCTGCTCTGCCCTTCTCCATGCAGGGGGACTGTGCCACAAGGCGAGGAGCATGGTTGCTGTTGCTTTAGCTGGGTGGGGAGAACAAGGGGTGCCGTAGCCAAGTGAGGAGCATGCGGGGGTCCGCAGCTGGCTGCTGTGCTAATGAGCAGGCCACTGCCAGCTGCAGGCTGATCGGGGGGCTGGAGCCAGTTGCGGGTTGAGCGGGGGGCTGTAGCTGAGCAGGGAAGTGAGCAGGGGGTGCTGGTCCCTGGTGGGAGGGGCAGCCGGAGCCTCCTCTTATCTGGGGTGCAGAGCTGGGGCCTCGTACCCCCGGGAGAGCTGCTGGGCTGTGCTGGACTCCTCCTGGGGGTACGCACCCCCAAATCTGCACCAGATGAGAAGATGCTCAGGCTGCAGCAGCAGCAATCTTCTCCAGTGATGGGCACAGCCCATGCCCAGTGCCAGTCCCTGGTGGGAGAGGCAGCCTGAGCCTCCTTTCATCCAGGTGCAGATCCAGGGGCTCGCATCCCTGGGAGGAGTCTGGCACAGCCCTGCAGCCCTCCCAGGGGTGCAGGCCCCCAGATCTGCGCGCCAGATAAGAGGAGGCTGCCACTGCCACCTGGGACCAGCACTGAAGACAAGTAAGCCCAGCTTCAAAACTTGAAATGTTTTGAAACTTTAAAAACATTTTGAGTGCCCTTCTTTCATTTTCAAGCTGTTTCGAAGCCTTTTGTTTCATTTTGATTTCACTGTTTTGAGCTTGAAACTTTTTGAAACAGCTTAAAAAGGAAACACCCGATGAAATTTCACAGACCCCTAGTAACTACCACCCTCCTGCTTAACTGCTTATAAAATGGGGAAACATCCTGTTCCATCTTCTGGGTGTGCTGTTAGTAATTTTCCACATGCAGCATGCTTCCTCTAGTGTAGTATTTAGACTTTAAGGTTTTTTTCCCCCCTTGTCTTAAAATGACCCTTCCATTGCTTGTATATCATGATCTTTCAAAAATATTCTCTATGAAGATTCCTCTTATGAAGTTCTGAGAGTCCAGCTGCAACTTTTTCTTTTCACCCATTATCACCAGAACAGATGTCCTGCAAACCAATTTATGCCCCGTTCAAGCTGATAGGATTACACACAGCAGTGTGGCAAAGAACATAATTTTAAAACAGTGGAATCACAGAAGCATAGCTGAGGACATATTTTAGCTGCAGCCCTCTTAGCTCTGGCTTGGATATATAAGATGAAAAGGGCACAGGGCAAGTTTGGAGGGCTGAGGCTATATGGAAGGTGGCCAGTGGATCAATATAATCATGGTTCCATTGTCACTAGCCCTCTTCCATGGGCTGCTCCCTCCTGCCAAAATAGTTTTGGGTATAGGTGAGTCCCCACAGAGTATACATGATGTACATTGTACAGGGGCGTAATGTACCTTCCTGTTTTATAGCACCCATATAAATATTACAGGACCAAATGTTATCCTCTGTAGTTACAGACTGTTAACTTCTCATAAAGGTAAATCTCTGGCATCTAAACTCTACATTCACAAAACAAACAGAACTATGGTAATGAAGTGCACGGTAACAAAACTATCACATCAGTTTCACTTTTTAAACGTTACCTTTTGAATAACACCCCAATTTCTTGAAAGAGAAATTTTTCTGTAAAAAGCATGAGCATCTGTAACTCTGTGAAAATAATAATAAAATATTGATTGCTCACAGAATGGGGAAAAAAGCAGAGGGTGTAGCATAAAAAACCCATTAAGCTACTTAAGCAGATGAGCAAAGTAGCAAAAACAGGCTTTGGTGTGTTATTGAATGTAGCTGTCCCATAATGTACAAGGAATCTGTGATACATGACAGATTTATGCACACTAATATAAAATTAAAAAGAGCACAGAGAACAGTGTTCTGTCTAAAATGTTATACTTATTTATGAGATGGGAGATGCATTTGAGGTAGAGTAGCTACAAACTGAAAACCTTTCTTTTTATGTAGCCCTTAATGTTTATTACTGTTCAATATACTCAAATTCTACAGTCTTATTATGTTCAAATTAATATGGGCCTTCAATAGTGCAATCGTACCCAGTGTATAGTGTGATAGTACTAATCTGAATACTGTATCTTAATTTGAATATGGAAGTAGGCTGATGCAGACTGAAATATAAAGCATTCCTCAGTTGATATACACTCTGTTATGGCAGGTGGCTTTGAGGCCAGCTGTTATCTTTGTATCTTGAATTAATCCTGTGTTGTTGTTCATTTTGTAATACACATACATTTTTAAATATCTTTGTTGTATTCCGTATCACATTTTTTTCTCCCTCCACCCCCACCTCAAACTCTTCTAATGTTAATTTCCCGCCCTTGTTGGTGGCCAGAAAAATGAAAGAATAACTCTCTTGGGAGCTGATGCCAAAAGGACAGTTAAACATGAATGCCAGATGGTTGCAAAACCAAATCCCTTTATCAAGAGCGTAAATGTGTCAAATGGCTACTGCTGATCTAAGGCTTGGTGATCAAGGTCCATTTGTCATCTTGGGCTTCTGACATGGCCATCGTTTTGACCAGCTTCCCTATAACACTTAATAGATCAGTCAAGCAAGCACTAATGTTAAATTACATAGCCTGACAGTAGTACCACAAAGTGAAGGAGACTGATTTGTGCTGGAGTTGTGACACCCATTTTTTACCCTTTTATTTTGTTTCAGTTGTGTTAATTTGATCATTACTAAGTTAAAATCAGCTGAGGAGTACTGAAATATTGTAAGAGACCACAGAGAGTTTCTAATATGTTGACATTGCTCTCAGCAGCATAGTCTCAGGGGGTGTTTCAGGTAATCATGAGAAGGAGGCTGAGAAAAGGTGGCAGGAAATCAATTTAAAAATAAGCAGCAGAGGAGCAAAAGAAATCCCAGGGAAATTGCAAGAGCAGTAAATGGTAAATAAGTGTACAATGAGCTGTAAAACAAACGGAGCAATGGGAGGGAAAAGTATAACACAAAATGACTCAGAAAAAGGGAATTATTTTCTAAATCTACAACTGTTCATTATGGCAGTAGTTGTAGCAGGAACTGAAACATTTTTTTCCTCATTCATTATTTTTTGTTTCAAGGGATATCCTGTTTTTCCCCTCTTTTATTCATTCATGTCTTGTTTTATCTCTTCTTTTATTTCCTTTGGGCTGTACCATGAGAGACACTGAACATCTGCAATTTTCAGTGACCTCAATAGGATTTGTAGGTTTTCAAAACAAACTGATCCAAAAGCTCAGTGAAGTCAGTTGAAAGGCTGCCATTGACTTTAATGATGGTTTGGATCATAATCAAGATGCTCAGCGGCTCTCACAGCATGATCCATTGTTTAAATAAGGCCTGTAGAGCTGCACTAGAGTAAAAGACAAAAGGCTTGTCTGTGGTTCCTTATCTTGCTCAAATATTTGTAGATCTCTGCTTTTTCTTTTGCTTGTGATCTCTGTATTATATAATAAGATTCCTTGGGGCTGTACACAATGAGATGTTGCTGGAGGCACTCAATATATAGCAAAATGTGAAGAAAATAAGATAGCCGTATTACATTTTTTGAAATCTAATGTATGCATTAAACATATGTGGTCATGTTCCTCTGGATTTTCTGGACAGGACTGCATTCACCTTGTCTCATCTGATCTTTTTAGCTAAGCTGTCCTTGGCCTTGCTAATATTTGGATTGGTCACTATCTTAGAGCCCCATGCCAGAATATACAAGACAATAAGAAATGGTCAAATGAGAAATCTAGATAAAATCTGAATGACTGGCTAAACTGAGGTTGGAAATGAATATTAAAGGAAAGGAGGATATGCATCTCTTCCACGTTGATCATGCTGTCTGCTACATGGGTGCAAAGTTAAACAATCTGGTGCTCTTTGCATACCTCGGAAACCAAAGTCAGTCGCTGTAGACAACTCAATGACTAATTTAGCCAGCAGTACAAGTATCCATTCCTTTAAGGTCTACCCCTATAAGACTCCAATCAATAGGTTTGGCTGGTAACCATATAGGGGTGGAGAAAATCCAAGTCGGAAAAAATTTAACAGTCTGGGAGGGGTTGCAAGCCTCAGCCCTGAAGGCATACCTCAGGCATACCATATTTGTTTGTTAAAATAACAAAATACCTAACGGCAGCTAGTCTTCCTAAATCTTAGCATTTTTCTCCTGACCAAGATATTCTATCTCTGAGGACTCAGAGCTTTCCTGGGGATCCTGAGGCCTTTAGGTGTTTTGATATTTTAATACTTCTATTTGATTGATATATTCCTAGGGATAAATAATTATGTATTTTAGAGAAGCTAATATTGCAATTTGCATATTTTTCATAGCTCCCAAAGAGAAGGCTACTAGATGCCAAACCCAGTTGGACCTACTGAGGAAACATAGCTGGCAAACAAGGGTGCTGTAATTTGATGATTTAGTCTAAGGTAGAATGAATTGTACGGTTCCACACTGAGAGTAATGTAGGTGGTGGATGTGACACTCATGGGGAGCCTGAGGGAGGGTTCAGAGAGAGGACTTACATTTACTTGTGACTGACCAATCTTACCTGTGTCTCTCACTTTTCCATTTCCCATCTACACAGAGGTGTAGTGTAACTACAAACGTTGGTGCCCTGGGCATAGATGCTGGGAATCAGGGCAGTGGGGGTGGGGGGTTGGGGTAGGCAGGGGAGATCATGGGGAATGGGGAGAAGAGGGTTGCACTCAGTGTCTTACCTGCTGGTACACGGCTACTTCTTGTTACTGCCACAAGCTCCCTAGGGGTCACCATTCTGGTGCCCCCAAATCAGCACCTGGAGCTAGTGCCTCAGTTGCCTACTACTGGTTTAAGCATCTATGCTCATGTAAATGTTTGAGGCTCTCCAGTAGTCTCTGGCTGATCTTATAAATTGATTCCTGTCCCAGTTTCTGCCGCAACTTATTTTTTTTTTTCTGAAAGAGAAGTTAAGGGTAAGACTGCATAAACAAGTTACTAGGAGGTAAGCAAGGTATGGTGCGACTTTACCACAAAATAGCAAATGCATTGTAACTACTCTAGTCAGTGCATGCTTTTATGCTATGGTAAATGTGACGTATTTTGTCTGCAATGAGAATGGGTAAGTTAACTTGCAGTTATTGCTGGATAAGAGCATGTACGTGAGCAGTTACCATGGTGAGAAAAATGTATTATAGAATGTTATCAGAGAACAAAGTTTTAGAAAATGGAAAAAGTCTTATATTTATTATTAGTTTAGTGGGATGGAAATTAGAAGTATACGTAAACAAGAAATACAAGTGGAGAGAATTTTGAGAAGTAAATCCCAAATGTACATTTTAATTGGAATTATTTATAGTATAGCAACTGTAGTATAAATAATTATAGCACAGTTGTTTATACTACAGTAACTGTGTATATTGGTTCAGAATGAAAATGCTCACGTGTCAAAGAATTTTAGAAATATAAATGACTATTCTACCAATAACTGGCATAAATAATATGTATCTGATTTGCACAAGGAGAAGAGAATGAACTCACTGTGGATATTTTTGATGAAATATTGAAAATATATTACACATGAGAGTTTGATATACTTACAAATAAGAACAATTTCAGCATCAAATGCATGATATAATTTCTTGAATGGATATATAAAAATTGCCACTTTGAAAATTTAATTGGTTGAAATTTTTTCAAGAAGCAGAATCAAATTGAGTTGGAAAAAATGCACTCAATAACATGCACATTTGAAGTAACTTAGAGATAAAATTAGTCAAGAAAATGCTTAGCACCTTCAACTTTGGATCTCAAGGCTTCCTTCAGCATAGCCTCAGTAACCTCATTTTATTTTATTGTTCTTATTTTTCAAATAAGAAAATGGAGGAAGAGAGAGATCATGGGCTTGAGGCTACTCTTGATAGTTGTGCTAATACTAGGGCCCAGCATTTCATAAGACAAAAAAAGGGCCATAGACTGCAAAACTTAAGTATATACATTTATTCATATACTTTTGGTTGGCTTGCTTATGTGAGTACTTGGCAGTATTGGATATGAAGAGTGTCAGGTTGTCTGCCTTTGATTACTCTGAGACAAAAATCTGGTCTGAAGTGTCTTGCTCAAGGTCACATTGGATCTCTGACAGAACTGGGAATATAGATTTCCTTCTACATTTCTTGACTGTCAGCCATAGATGCACTTAATTAATATTACTTGTGCTTTAGTAGCCTCAGAGGCCTCAGTCATGTGTTCAGTACTGTACAGGCACATAGTGACAGTCATGTAGGTTAAGTACAGACAATCAAAAAACCCAAGACTGAATTGATTCATTCTTTGCAGGTTGGTCTAAGATGCATAAATTCTAAACTGAACCAATAAGCTAGTGAGCAGACATTCATTTTTGATACTGGAAATGCAGCCACATGCCTGCAGTGGCTCAGGCCAGAAGCCAGGGGCTGCTAGAGCATGGCTCCCTGCTTATCTGGAGCAGACAGCTTGGGCCAAAGCTAGCCTGCCCATCCTGTGAGGGAAGTTGGAGGGGAGGTGCTTTTGGGGGAGGTGTAAAACATCCTAGGATGCTGGTGGACTGTGAGTTAACTTGAATCTGGAGGGGATCTGGGACAGAAATTCAATAAACCAATTTAACTTGTATCAGTTAAGTCTGATACTACATTCATCCAGGTTTATCTTAAACTTGTTTCAGTCATTTTGAAAGTGGTTTATGTGCACTGAACTTCTGGTGTTACAGATTTGAACCAGTTTCTGATCACTTATACCGGTTTATGTGTAACTCTGTCCCAAGCCATAATGTCTCTAATGGTGGTGATTTTATTAAATACATCTTACTCTACTAAAGTCAATGAATAATTCTTTACTGATATTTATCTTGAGGTCTAAAGATATTGTTTAAAAACATTTAGTACAGTGACTACTAAACAAACTGCAAGCAGTTGCTTTAGTGTCATTCCCAAAACTCTCATTGTATGTAAGTTATGTTTTTAGTTCACTTTTTTCAGGGCATAAGTTGAAGGAAACAAGAAATGTTATAAAAGAGATACTGTATAAATAGCTATAAATAGACACATTGCCAATTTGCAGTATGGATTTAGGGAATCTGGGAAACTGTTAGCTGGAAATAGGGAAGAAAAGTCTTGAAAGCAGAATAAAAACAAACCACCATGGAACAAGTTATATCAGGGATTCTTCCAATTAACATATACTGTATAACATTCATATCATTTGAGTCCAGTTCATCCTTTTCACAGATCCATGTACTTTTTTCCCATACTTAGAACTTTGTGCAGGTCATTTAAAGTGAGTACTTACCTATAGTCATTCTTCAGAACAATATAGGAAATTACTCCATGGGAAGTATTTGGTTCCATTTGTATTTTGCGGAATTGTATTAAAAGCCAATCATTACATTACTTTGCAAATGACAAGAGCTAATATCACAGGGACTTAACTTGTTCCTGTTTCTCACATCACCCTACTATCCATCTAGTTCACCTAAATTGTCAGTGTAATGTATAATTTACTCTTTGGATACATTTTTTAAATTTTTCCTGACCATATGAAGAATATACCTATCTCTCAAGTGTATTGATTTGTATTTAATGTATTGATTTATTTGCCTTTTGTCAAAATAAAATGAGGGATCATAATCATGTGAGAATGAGATTGCATAAAAGATTTTTTCATAAAAATTTCCTCAGGCTTATTCATAATTTCAAAAGAACACTCATATATACGCTTTTATGTCTGAATAATAGAAGTTAGACTTCTGCTTTGTACAGTATTGTTAATAATTCTCAAAAAATTGCCAATTGTTCAAAGAAAACACTCCTTTTAAAAAAGATCTCTGGAAGGTTGTTTCAGGGACTAGTTTCAGTTATGTGCTTTTTTCATTTGGATCCTACATCTTATTTTAAATCATTCTCACAATTATATTTTATCTCTTCTGTGGGTCTCTGAAAATCCCTCTGAAGTTCAGGTTTGGTTATATGTTTAATGGGCTTGTCTAAGTTTCAGGCTTTCTGCCAGCAGAGAGTGGCCACAAAAGGGAAGCTTCCAGAGCTAAGTTTGATTAGCTGATGGTCTTTGATGCATAAAAAATTCAAAAGCATTTATTTTGCTCATATGAATATTAATTTAGGCTGAAAAGGTGTTTTTTAACTGTTAGATGAGTGAAGTTCTTCCACAAGACCTTCCAAAAACATGGTGGGACCAAGCAAACAATTTATGAATGACATAATAAAATATGATAGTAGTATTCTTGGCATGGTAATGTGTCAGCTGTGAATTTGAATATTGACTTCACTATGAGGAGACAGAAAAAGAATCTTGATATCTGTTTCTTGAGAGCTGTGCTTCGGTGCTTTCACAGGTCATCTCTGGGGGCCAGGAGGAAATTCTCCATCACTTTAATAGACTTGTCTCAGGGTTTGCAGTTATCTATCTATCTATCTATCTCTATGGAGCAGACAATTATTTCAGCTGAAGGGCTGCTTATAAGTTTTGGCAAGCTGTTGGCTGCATGGGTAGCCCCGTCCCTTGGGTGCCCCACCCCCTGGAAACCATCTTGGGACTGGAAGTCCTGCCCCTAATCCCTGACCTTTGCCACCAGAAGTCTCTCCCCTTGCCTCTGGAAGTAGTCCTTTCAGCAAGGGGGCTTGGCATCTCTGAACCAGAAAAATACAAAATTATATTATAAAAATCAAACATCTACTACAATGTTTATTAATTTGATTAAAAAATATTAATCCTGATTTACATCTGTTGGAGTAGTGTACATAGATGTGATTGTATAATAGCTTAAAATGCAGTCTTACTCATATATCGTGGGTGGGGGGTCATGGTTAGGTGGGTATAGGTTTGCGAGGGGCTGTGGGTGCATGGGTATGTGGAGTGTGGGGGAGATGTGTGTGTTTGGAGTTTTTGGGGGTATGTATGGGGCTTAGGGTGTGTGGGGGTATGTATGTGGGGTGAGGGAGCATGTGGGCATGTATGTGGATATGAGGGATAGGGGTTTGTGTGGGATGTTAGTGTGTGGGGGGAGGATGGCTGGGGAGGGTTGTGGCGTGTGTGGAGGGGGAGGGTGGCTGGTTGTGTAAGGGGGTGTGGGTGTGAGGGTCTATATGTATGGCAGTGTGAGGGGGTGAGGGTGCATGTGTATGGTGGGTGTGCATGTGGGACTTCTCCTACACACACACACACACACTCTCTCTCTCTCTTTCTTCCTTCCGCATTGTGCACATATGCACTCTGTCCCTCCCTCATTGTGTGTGTGCACACACACATGCATGCACGCACATGAACACACACACCTTCCACTCGCCACCACTTTCCCCCCCATTTGCTACAGCCGCTCTTTTCCTGCCACTTCCCCATCCCCCATAGCCTGCTGCTGTGGCACCACATGGCAGCTGCACCATACAGAGCCAGGCAGGCCAGCTCCTGCTGAGTCCTGTGGTCCAATGATGCAGCTGGGAACCATGTGGTGCCAGAGCAGCTGGTAGGTGATGGGGATGAGTGGGGGTGGTGGGCAGAAAAGTGGGGAAATGGCTGCTACAGGGGGTGGGGAAAGTGGCAGCAAGCAGGTATGTAGGAGTGCAATGATAGCTGGTGGGAGCACAGGGATAATGCCCCAGGGCCAGCAAGGGCCCAAGGCAGAGCCAGGAGCACAGAGCTGGACTGGCAGGGGCTCTGTGCTGCTGGCCCTGATCCCCACTCTCTTTGCTGTTGCAGCCTTGCCCAATTCCATAGAGCCCCTGCCAGCCTGGGCCCCGTGCTCCTGCTGCCCTGCCCTGGGCCTCCACCGGCTCTAGTCCTGGAGTACCGGTGCAGGCCCCGCACTCCTGCCCAGCTGTTGCTGTGCTCCTGCACACTGTCCTGCTACCACTCTTGTCCCCACCTGTACCTGCCATTTCCCCACTTTTCTGTTTGCTGCCCCGACTCTTCTCTACCCCACACCTGCCTGCCCACCACTCCAGCACTACGTGGTTCTTGGCTGTATTTCCAGACTGCAGGACTCAGCAGGAGCTGGCTCATCTCAGGCCTGAGGACTGGGGGATCACCCATGGTCCTCCCCTGCCTCTCTTCACCTACCCACTGCCCCATGTTCTTAACTGGGTTTCCTGGAGGGAGGTGGGAAACAGCCCCAGGGTTGCCAGATCAGAAGACTTCTAGGCAGAGGCTTCCAGTTGGGGACTGAAGGTGGGGCCAGGTGGGCCTTGCTGCTGTGGCTGCTGGGTCCTGCTGCCAGCTCCCCCTGGGTCCTACTGCTGTTGTTGCCTTCTCATCTTAGATAGGCAGCCAGTGGTAGATAATAATTAATTTTCTAATTTTTTTCGGGGCCCCATGGACCTGACAGAATGGCCTGGTGGGACAGATGTGGCCCAGGGGTCGTATTTTGCCCACCCCTGATCTATTATGTAACTTTGCTATGCAAGAGG
>NW_005843104.1:251361-255519 GCF_000455745.1 Alligator sinensis | reverse complement strand
CATTCCTGTGAACCCCTTTGGGAAGCTGGTTGCCAGCAAATGCTGGGGACTGGACTGAACTAATGCCCAGAAGGTCTCTTCCAGTCATATGTTCCAGTCCAGTCAAGTCATGTGTTTATACTTTATTTGTGCTGTTTTCAGCTGCTTTTGACAATGAATATTTTGTTTTACATCATCCAACCCAGAAGAAAAAAAGTGTAAAAGATTCTTTAGGGGAAGGGTCATGATAAGAATGCTAAGCAAGCTACGAAAACATACTCAATAGAATCTCTGCTTTCTGCTTTAGCACTGTGCAGGAAGCCAAGTACTGTACACTGTTAAAAATCACTTAATGCTTACCCACAGACTAAGATGGGATAATCTAGATCTACTGAACTACTAGATCTACTAAATCTAGATTTTTTAATGCATCTGGTGATACATGTGCAATGCCATTTACTATGTACTACAGCCACTATATATTCAAACTAGACAGGCGACAACAGCAACAACAAGAAGCTCACTTTCTACATCAATGTCAGTGGTGTAAGGTGTAATGGTATATGGTGTAAATATTTTGAGGGTTTTAAAAGAATCCTTTTGGGTTCCCTTTCTCAACAAAATCCCTCTACTTCCAAGCAGGAAGAGAAAATACAGAAGCCGCTCCCTCTGAAAGAAACTAAAACAAAATCCTGTATAAATAATATATGGCAGTATAACCTCATAAATCTGACATGCTTGGGATCAAGCACCTGCCAGAAATGTGAAAATTCCAGATTTTTGAATATGGAGTGGCAGCCAGTCCCAGGGGGGGGGGTGGGGGGGTAGCGACATTCAGTCCTGGAGCAGCAGCCACACACAGAGTGGTGGCATGGGGTGGTGGATGGTGGCAGCAACCACTGCGTACAAGCTACCCCCTTCACTGCTCTGGGACTGGCTGCTGCTACATTCCCCAATGGAGTGTAGTTTTAAAAAGTGCCAGATTTTCAATAATTCCAGAATTTTTATGTCCGGATTTATGAGGTTATACATTAGCTATTAAATGATTAATTGATGAAAACAAAAGAACTTAAATTACCAAGTACCTTTTATAGGTGTCAAACTACAGAACCAAAGCTACCTATACTGAGAGATATTTATAGACACTGTAAGGATATTATTATATATTAAGTAGCTATAAGACTTAGTTTTAAGATGGTACAAGCTTTTGTAAGCTCTCAATATTATTTCCTTCAGGGAAAGTTTAAATGAGTAGTATGAAAAGCAAGACTTGGTGGCCATAAATATTACTGAAGACACACAGTGCATACCCTACCTGCATATAACCATTATATGTTGACACTACTATGTTTTGCATAGTGTATTTATATAACATCACAAGGAATGTATTTGATGAAAATTTGCTTTCACAACAAGTTGTCATCTGGATTTTTGTTAGCTTTTATCAGACTGAGAAGTCAAAAGTTGTAACTGGGTTAAACTATGCTGTGATATTTTCTGAGCAGCCTCAATTGAGATGCCTTGGAAAATTATCACAACAGAACATTTATTCTTAAACATTTTCAATGGCTATATTAGAGTTTCACAGAAAGTATGTGAATATTAAACTGTTTGCTTTCACAGATATAATTGTTTGATGTAGCTCAGGCCATCAGTAGTCAGGAAAGCATATGCATCAGTTCTCAACATTTGTCTCAGTCAAAGAAGGGTCTGCTGCACTAAATCTAGAGGATAAAACCAGGCCCAGTCCAGCCCCTCAGTCAACATAGAACTTCTGTGGACCACAAAGTAATGCAATAGAAGCCAGATGGTGTCTTCCCTCCCCTTCATTTCTGCCAGGGGGCCTTGGGGAAAACTCTAGAGAAAAGCCAGATAGAGACTGCATTTTGTAAGCAGTTTCTGTATATGTCCCCATATATGTTTATAAGTGTAGGAGTAACTATTGTTACTTGGGGGAACTTCTGTTTTGGGACAAGTCTGAAGGCTTATGCAACTACCCTCTGCCACATACATGACCCTCTTTCATTTATATTACCTTGCTGTGGTACCAAGCAGGATTGAGAAGAGGAGGCAAGTAGCAGACAGACTGATTCCTTGAAGAACAGGAATAGGAGTCTTCTCCTGTTGTTGGCTCTTTTTATGGGCATAGAGAGAGGAATTGGGGTGAAAAAGTTTAGTGTTGGACTTTTTGCTACACCATGAATACCTTAAGTGAGTTCTGGGCACACTGTTGAGGAAGGAGTTAGGGCCTGTAGCAGGGGCCTAGGGTACAGCCCCTCCTATACCCCACCCTCGAGACCAGCAACACCAGTGAGAAACTTACTTAGCTGGGTCTGGGCAAGTAACGTGTCCCCGGTGTGCTGGAGGAAAAGTCTGGGGGGAATAGCAAGCACTGGGCAGGCACCTATGGCTGGGGAACATGTGCTCCCAGGAGCCTGTGCTGATTGGCCTGGGAGAAAGCCTGGGCTGTTTAAAGGGACATGCTGAGAGAAGCACAGCATTTGGTATCTCTGGAAACAAAGGACTGCACAGCTGTACCAGGAGAACATGTAGCTGAACTGGGAGTACAGCAAGCCGAACCTTTGTGTGATAACTGAAGCAAGTGACCCACAAGCAGGGGACAACCCCCTGCATGTCCAGAGAGATGCATAGCAACAGACAGTGGTGTAGGGGTGGGTGGTCCTCACAAGCAAGGGACAGGCAGGGAATTCCACAGGAGACTGGTGGTCAAGCCCTTCTGCAAAGGGGACAAGGGCAAATCCACTGAGGGGAGGATAACCTCAAGAGAATGGAGGTGCCCAGGACAAAGGAAGATTTTCTTCAGCCTGACAAGGAGAATACCAGTGAGATTTGAACCTGGGGGTGTTGGTCTGGTTGAACACCTGAATTTGGAGGAAGCCTGTGTGGCTGAGCTTTTTGTTTGCAAATGTGGAGTTAGGATCCTTAAGTCAGGGACTGGAGTCCATGCCCTCTTGCTTTAGTATCTGTGGCAGGGCACCTTTGGTGCGCGCTACTGTAAGGGGCTTGAGCAGGTGGTAGAGCAGCCAGCAGGTGCAGCTTGGCCCAATTAGATGGTCACATGACCAAAAGGGGGCCACTGGACTGGAGGAGGGCTGGGCAGCCTCAGTATAACCCCAGTTCCTAAGAGCAAAGCTCATAGTTACACCTATGGATTCAGAGGAACAACATTTCTTGGCCTGCAGTTTGCAGCTCCTTGGAACATCTGGAGGTTAGGGCAACTATGGCAATGGAAGAGGTTCTGGATCCTGGGTAAGACCTGAAACTACACCATGCTGGGGTTGGATGGTGTGTTGGGGCTGCCTATGTTGGGGCGGTTTCCAGGAAATGCCACACCTGTGCCTTGCCAGTGAAAGGTGAAGATGTGGAACTGTAAAGCCTCAGCCCCCACTGCCTTGTGGGTACCCCATGGAGGGAAAGGCTAGGAGAGCACACCCTGACAGAAAAGTACATGGTCCAGGCCCATTGAGTGGGGCCTGAGGCAGGGTCCATGGCCAAGGTCCACCTAGTAGGACCTGAGGCCCAAGGGGTGTAAGATCCAGGAGCCCAGTGAGGGGTAGAGTGAGGTGGCTCAAAGGGCCATGCAGAGATGGGCCAGAGAGATGGCCCTAAGGACTGCATGGGGTAAGGCAGAGTAGTGGCCTCAATGAGGGGGGCAGAAAGGTTGAAGTATGTCTGAGGGCACTTGAAGCCAAACGTGGCCTGGAGGCTGTGTGTGGCCCAGCTAAGGGGCTGGGGAAGTTGGAAGTGATTTTGGATGCCACCTGTGAGTCATGGGACATGATGTAAGGGAAGGTTTGGAGCTGAGTATTATGCCCTTGGCATTGGGGCAATAAATGGGTAGCCTCCTGCCTATGGACAACTATTTAGTTCAAACAAAGGTGTAGCAGGTAAGTCAGCTGGGAGGACTGCCTTAGACAGGTGGGCAAGCCAATGTTGTGACTGGACTTGAGACAGCCCCCCTGTCACAGTATTCCTGGGTAAAGGAGGAGCAGCTGGGGTGGGGGGGGAGGAGGAAGCATCCCACTTGGGTTGGAGTTATGGTTACTGGGTCCTGTCCTTTTCACCTGGACTCTTCTGTGCAAGTTAGCTCACTGGGCTCAAAGTACAGCTGAGAGAGGTCAAACTGAGGGAGACAGAGTGATCCAGGACTAATCCCAG
>NW_005843104.1:236138-251351 GCF_000455745.1 Alligator sinensis | reverse complement strand
AACAGAGGTGGTGGGTAAGAGAGTGAGAGAGAGGGGAGGATAAGACGTGTGAAATGTAACCCAGGAAACCAAGCCCAAGGAGATATTGGGCCACAGGAAACTGATGTGGGAAAGCTACAGAGTAAAGAACTAAGGTGAGTCTAGGTCCTGGGAAGAATCTGTATCAAGTGACTCACCCTCCCGGTCAATGGAGAATAGCAACCAACTGCCTGAGAAGAAAGGGGCAGGGTGTAGGGGAGATGGAGCCCTGCAGAAGACCTACATCCTTGCTAGATGGACCTGTGAACAAATAATTACTCATCCTCCTGATCATCAATATAACATCTAGACATGGCAGGTGAGAAGGGAGGACAAGCCAGGAGTCCAGGTACTTACAAAGTGAAGAGGGGAGTTGAGAGGACCCACACACTCACAGGGCCTATATACTCAGGCCCATATGCTCAGAAGAGAACGTCATTCCAAAAGAAACTTTCTGGCCAGGTTTAACAAAAATCTATAGTTCCCACAGAGGTCAAGAGGAGCTACAGTTCCTCTGATTACCAGACCCTAAGTCCTCCCACAGGAGTCAAAATCTAAAGTTGTTTAAGCATGGACTGTGAGCCCAATCCAGTAAAGACTAAACTACAGAAATTGTATTTATATTAGTTCCCTGAAATCAATGGAACAGATTACTGCTGAATAAAGTTATTTAGTTAAATCTTTACATATTGGATCTTAAATTTAGATTTACACCATGTCAGATGCATTGTGAGTGCTTAAAGAACAACAGTTTCAGTGTGGGCAGAACCAGGGTCTTAATTGATCTGTATCTCAGTTCACATCCCCATAAAAGGCTGATTATGCTGTATTTTCATACTTTTTGGGGTGTTGATGAGGATAAGCGTATTAAGTTTTGTGGAGCTCTCAGTTATTCTGGTGATGGAGGCTGTGTGAGTATTGGAGTAAAAACAGATTCTCTATGTGGTCAAAGAGAAAATTGTTCTTCAATGGACCTTCCTGTATGGGGATGGAGAATAAGTTGAGCCATAAGGAAGGAGACCAGAGAGGGGACATAGCACTGGCAATGGAAAAGCTAGGCTAGATTTTGAAGAAGCTGCAGAGAAAGGTTTATCAGAATTTAACAATTATTGGAAGTCTAGGAAGAAGGAGAAAGTTGTGAATATAAACCTAGGCTATGAATCTGGTTGACAAGGGAAAATGATGGAATAATTGTGAAGAAAGAAAATATATCTATGAAAATTAATTTGGACTTTTTCTAAATTGGCAATGCCCTAAATCAAACCCACCTTCTATTGACTTAATCTAAAACTGAGCAAGTCTTGGTGCTTACAGTTTGCAGGGTTTGTGCCAATATTTGTGGTGGTCTAAGTCACGTGCATTTAATTACATTTTCCTCAGTCTTCCAGTTTTCTCTTGAACTTCAGGTTTGTCCAGATTTTCTCAGATTATATTCAGTTTTTCTGTTTTGATCCACTCCGCCACGATCCCTGCAATGCCAGCACCTTTGTTTTCCTCCCTGAAGCCTCATATACAAAAGGCATGCCAGGATCAAAAAGCAGTGGAAAGGAAAATGGTTGAAATGCACTCTTGCAATTCCCATTTAGCCTGTGGTTCTTTACAAGGAACCTTAGCCAACTAGTATAGGTAGCACCAAGGCTCTAAGGGCAAAGTATAGGGGAAGCATAACCAGCTGCCTAACAGGATCTCCACTGTGGATGTGGTGGAAAATCAAACACCTAAACTGGAAGAGATTGAGAAATGCTTAGTTTTAGCCAGTTTTGTTTGTAACTTTGGGTGTCCTATTATTCTGTGCAAAAGCAACTACCATCTAGGGTATCCTTGAAAGAGGCCTGGGTCCACTCAACATGTTTATGACTTTTAGATATCCTTTGGGTGAACTTCTTTTGAGCTGATGATGGAACCAAAAGCCAGGCTAGTTTATGGTAGGTTCAGTTTCATTCTAATAATCTTGCATAGCTCTACAAGTCAAGTTTTCAAAGTAGCCTTTCTTAAAGAGCCAGTCATGGTCATCAAGAAATATTTTAAAAGCCTCTGTTGTTGAAGGACAAATGCAAAGCAAATCATGATGATCTGTGCATTGGACCTGTAATGGTAGTTAATTAATAGCTTTCAGGGAATTCACTAACAGGTTTTAAGCTGCTACTGGTAATTCAACAAAATGCTGAAAAGAAAAAATGCTAGGATTTTCTCATTTCTACTGTTCATTTTTCTAATGACTCCTGCCGCATCCTCAATGTAGCCCTTTCATGCTTCTTCCCTGACTTGTTGACAGCTAGGCGGTAAGCAAGTCCCTTTCATCTCCAAACGTATAAACAAGTGTGAAACTGAAGTGCTGCTGATACCAATGTGGAGTACATCGCTGCTTATCTCATCAGGGACTGAGGGGGCAACCTACTTCAGAAGCTTCCCAATCCAGCTACATGACCTGCCACTTACTGTCCACTGTACACACTGATACTATCCTGCAAAGAGCCTAGTACAGCAGCTACCACCAAGCACCTCACAGACTAAGACTTGCATCTGCCTTGAACACTGTAGGAGGACAGCACACTGTAGTTGGTTCTTTGCACCAAGAACACGTGATCTACACAGATGTTGTGTAAGCCAGGTGAAACTAACGCAATGCCTCTTCTGGGCATGCTCTGCACTCAATGCAGAGGCTTAAAATAAAGTGCTGTTTTGTTTTGTTTTGTTTTGTTTTCTTCACATCTGTAAGCAGTCTTTGTCTTTCTAATGATATGTAGTTTATTTAGGGTTGTATGCTGGTTCCTATTATTGTAGTATTTGAGTACAAGGTGCCTGTGAGTAGTTCAAGTTAATAAAAACAGTTGTACTGTTTGAGTGTCAGTTTACACCTTGCAGTCCTGAGAAGAGCCTGTATAGACAAACAGTATATCAAATGAAGCCATATTCTGTTATATTACATTATGAAAACAGAACTAGTAATGTTCAAATTAAACTCATTCTGGTCACTGGGTTTTGGTGAAATTTTAAAGCAAACAAGGAAAGAAAAATCTGCACATTGTTACAACTCACACAAACATTTTAAAGCTAATAGGACAACAAAGTGGGAGTCATGGTTGTCGTCCATGTGGGTACGAACGACGCGGCAAGAGGCAACCCTGACCGTATTATGAGGGACTTCGAGGCTCTGGGGACCAGGCTGAAGGAGACGGGGGCGCAGGTGGTTTTTTCCTCTCTTCTTCCGGTGAGGGGGCGGGGACAGAGGCACGGGGCCTGCATTGGTGAGGTCAACCAGCGCTTACGCATCTGGTGCCGCCGGGCAGGCCTTGGGTTCCTTGACAATGACCCATGCTTTCGGGAGGGGGGATTGCTGGGGCGGGATGGGCTTCATCTCTCCCCTAATGGCAAGCGTGTCTTCTCTTCCAGGTTGGCTGATCTCGTACGGTGAGCTTTAAACTAGACTCGCCAGGGGAGGGGGCTGCAGGAAGACGAGGAGACGCCATCAGGGCAAGGGGTGCAAAGGTAAGTAATGGGGGTCTTGCCATCAGGGCAAGGGGTGCAAAGGTAAGTAACAGGGGTCCTGATGGTCTGGCTAATCAGGGGGTGGGGGGGCACACAGTCTTGCAAGGCCTTAAATGCCTGTACACCAATGCTCGTAGCATGGGGAACAAACAGGAGGAACTCGCCCTCAGAATAGCTAGTTCAAATCCAGATGTCGTAGGGTTAACAGAGACGTGGTGGGACTCGTCCCATGACTGGGCAGTTAACATTAGGGGCTATAGGCTGTACAGGCGGGATAGAGAAGGCAGAAAAGGGAGGGGGGGTGGCACTTTATGTCAAGGAGCACTACACATCCTCTGCCAGCAGTATGGGGTCAGGGGAAGGGCGAGCTGAAGTGCTCTGGGTCAAGATCCAGGGGGGGCAAGGCGAGAGGGATTTGACGGTGGGGGTCTATTACAGACCCCCCAATCAGGAGGAGGAGCTGGACAGGGAATTTTCAGGCCAGCTTGCGGAGACACTAAAAGCAAGGGATGTAGTTGTCATGGGCGATTTTAATTACCCGGACATCTGCTGGGAGGAGCAGTCAGCCGGGACGGACCGCTCCAGGAGGTTCTTGGCCGAGTTGCAGGACCTCCACTTGATTCAGGAGGTGCACAGTCCCACCAGAGGAGATGCTCTGCTGGACCTGGTCCTGGCCGCAGGCGACGACCTGGTAAGAGGCCTCCAGGTTCTTGACCACCTGGGCAATAGTGATCATCGCGTGCTGGAATTCACCATCCAGCGTAGAGTGTCAAGGGCCCGCAGCAAGGTGGTGGCCCTAGACTTCAGGAGGGCCAACTTCAGTGAGATGAGGAGATTAGTGGGAGAGGAACTGGGGTCCTTGAGGGCAGAGGAACTCAGCGTCCAAGAGGAGTGGTCGTTCCTTAAGGAAACGATACTCGGGGCCCAAGGGGTGTCCATCCCGACAAGAAGCAAGGCGGGCAGGAGTGTCCAAAAGCCCCCCTGGCTCACCAAGGGTGTCCGGGAATGCCTGCTTGCCAAAAGGGTGGCGTACGCCCGGTGGAAGGGGGGTGTAATCTCCAAAGAGGAGTATACCTCCTCTGCTCGGGCCTGCAGGCGGGCTGTTAGGAAGGCCAAGGCGGAGATAGAGCTCGGATTAGCGTCCAGGATTAAGGATAACAAAAAGTCCTTTTTCAAATATATTGGGAGGATGAAGAAGGCGCCGGGTAATGTGGGGCCCCTGCAGGATATGCGGGGCAATCTGGTGGTTGCGTCAGAGGATAAAGCGGACCTCTTTAACCAATTCTTCACCTCCGTTTTCTTGTGCAGGGACCGGGACTTCCCTGCTGTGATAGAAGCCGGACGCGAGGGGATCGCCTTCAGACCTCAGGTTGGGGAGGACCGGGTTAGAGAGCTTCTGGAGGGGCTGGACGCGTTCAAGTCAGCGGGTCCGGATGCTCTCCACCCCAGGGTGCTGAGGGAGCTGGCTGGGGTTATTGCAGGGCCCCTGGCACGGCTCTACGAGCGATCGTGGTGCTTGGGCCAGGTGCCAGACGATTGGAAGGTAGCTAATGTGGTCCCCATCTTCAAAAAAGGGAAAAGGGAGGACCCGGGCAATTATAGGCCCGTCAGTCTTACCTCAATCCTGGGGAAGCTCTTTGAGAAGATCATCAAGGAGCACATTTGTGATGGGCCGGCATCAGAAATGATGCTCAGGGGCAATCAGCATGGATTTATTAGGGGGAGATCATGTCAGACCAACCTGATTGCCTTTTATGATCAGGTCACAAAGGCCATGGACGCAGGTGTCGCGGTGGATGTAGTCTTTCTGGACTTCAGCAAGGCCTTTGACACCGTCTCTCACCCCATCCTAATTAATAAACTAGGCGACTGTGGCATAGATGCCTACACAGTCAGATGGATTGCAGATTGGCTGAAGGGTCGCACTCAGAGGGTGGTGGTGGATGGATCATACTCGACTTGGGGGGAGGTGGGTAGTGGAGTCCCCCAGGGCTCGGTCCTGGGGCCTGCGCTGTTCAATTTCTTCATCAGCGATCTTGATGTTGGGGTGGAAAGCAACCTGTTTAAATTCGCTGATGACACCAAAATTTGGGGGGAGGTGAGCACGCTAGCAGGGAGAGAGAGATTGCAGAAGGATCTGGATAGGTTACAGGGGTGGGCAAACAGGAACAGGATGTGTTTCAATACGGACAAGTGCAGGGTGCTGCACTTGGGTAGTAGGAACCAGCAGCACACTTATACGATGGGGAGCTCCCTACTTGAGAGCACGGAGGCGGAAAGGGATCTTGGTGTCATTATTGACTCCAAGATGAACATGGGCCGACAATGCGAGGTCATGGTTGGCAGGGCTAACCGGACCTTGTCGTGCATCCACAGGTGCATCTCGAGTAGAGCCAGGGAGGTGATCCTCCCCCTCTATGCGACGCTGGTCAGGCCGCAGCTGGAGTATTGTGTCCAGTTCTGTGCGCCCCATTTCAGGAGGGATGTGGACAACATGGAGAGGGTCCAGAGGAGGGCCACCCGCATGATCCGGGGACAGCAGGGCAGACCCTACAGTGAGAGACTGCGGGACCTGAACCTATTCAGCCTCCACAAGAGAAGGCTGAGGGGGGACCTGGTGACCGTCTATAAACTCACTAGGGGGAACCAGAAGGGTTTGGGGGAGACGCTGTTTCCCCTAGCCCCCGCTGGCATAACAAGGAGTAATGGGCACAAGTTGATGGAGAGGAGGTACAGATTGGACATCCGAAAAAAACTACTTCACAGTTAGGGCGGCTAGGAGCTGGAACCAACTTTCAAGGGAGGTGGTGCTGGCCCCTACCCTGGGGATCTTTAAGAAGAGGCTGGATACCTACCTGGCTGGACTCATTTGAGTCCCGTTTTTTGTTTTTAGGGTTCTTTTGTTGTTCTCCCGCCCTGGCGGGGGGTCGGGCTAGAAGATCTATTAGGTCCCTTCCGACCCTAAAACTATGAAACTATGGTAGAATTTTTCCTGAAGGTAATTATTGCACATGAAAGATAGCCATGTTCATAGTTTTCTCCTCAGTATATATGGTTAAGGCAGGAAGCATCTTTTTCATGATGGAGCAGAGGAAGGTTTGAACCTGGAACTTCATGGGCAGTGGGAGGAGGGCTGGGATTAACCAAATAATTCACCACTATGCAGGTCTACTAGCCATTTCATGCAAAGGTCTGGGACACAAGATATAGGGGCTGTGAAATTTCTTAAGAGGGGGAAGACCTCTCCCAGTGTCTGCTCTCAGTATATGAACTGTTTTGCTATAGGATTTTCCTCTGAAGAAATAAATGAAGAGCAAATGACTTGCATTAAATTCTCAATAAAAATAAATTCATTTCAGGTGATTTAGCCAGTAAGCATACCATTTTCTGGTGGATGAATTACCCATGAAAATCTCACTGTTTTAGAAATTTGGACCCAGTCCTGAAAGCTGTCACAGAATATGTTCAGTAGATAAGTAATTTCATTGAGAATGTGAGCAGTCTAACTTCAGGGGTGCATCTACATGAGATGTTAAATGCGCAGTAGACTAAATCTACTGTGCATTAGCATGGCAGGCAAAAACCGTGCTAATGTTCTAATGCTAATGCACAGTAGAATTAGTATATGGCACATTAGCATCACAAAAAAGCATGCACTGGTGCTACTGCATGGTAGTGCCGGTTATTGCACATCGTGATTAGTACCTGTTATTACAAGTATTAAATGTAATACATAGTAACTACAGCACATTAATGCACGTGCAGATGTACACCAGTTGAATAAACATTTACAGGGGCATAGGTGATGCAGTCTGGGGGCAGGGAGATGCTGCAGAAGGGCAGGGCCACAGGCAATGTGGGGGAGATGCATGCCTCTGTAGATTTCTGCACCCACAGCAGGGAGTTTGGGATCAGAGAATTTGGGATTTTTTTTTAAAAATGAGAGAAGTTGGGATTTTTAAACAGAAAAAAACCCAGGATCCCTGCTAATCACTCACTGTTCATTAGTTGTACCTTGAGAGTGGTCACAGACTACTGTTCCTGTGTCTTGACTGGATGACTGTCAGAAAACATGTTTTGAGACAGCAACTTTTTAATAGGAATATAGCAGTTTCAATGAGACTTGTTATGAAAGTTTTCTCTGGTCTCTAAGGGAAATTCTGATGAAAATATGTTTGAAGAAGAAATCCCCCGATGAGTCCAGGGCTGAAGGCATTCACCTTGAATGTGAAATAACCATGTCCAAGTCTCTACTCTGCTGGATTCAGACCAGCACAGAATAATTCCAGCATGAGAGAGAACATCCATAGATTAACTACTAGATTAATAGTCAAGACACTAATTTGGACTACGGGGAAAGCCCAAACTAGTGACTTCAATCTGGGTTTACGCTCTTGGTAAAAATCGCCTGACCATCAGGTTATTCTGTGGTGGGAAGATATACTGTATTTTCTTGTATACCAGACACACACCTTTTTCCCCAAAATCAGCCCCTCAAAACTGGGGTGTGTTTTAAGCAGGGAAGCTGACTTTTGTCCCAGAATAGAAGCACTTTGCTCTGATTCCTGGTTATAGCAGCAGTGGCATTTCTAGTCAAGCATCTGTGGAAGTCAGTTGACTTAATGGCTTGTTCTCTTCACCCCACAGCTCTTAATAATCATCTCTCCTTTTTAATGGTCTTCATGTTTTAACCTTTCTTCTGGCAATTTGGCTATCTTTAACTACTCATGGTCTATTTTCTCCTATTTTACAGTCTTGCAGACTGCTTTTAGCTCTTTTAAATCATAGATCCACCCAGGGAAACAAGTCTGCAGCAGCAGCTAGGGCTTCAGCTTTTGGTTAAGCAGGAAAAGGAAGGTGAGCAACCTGAAGATTAGGTCTTTCCTTGCTCTGTGAAGCCATAACTCTGGAAAAATCTCATTTTTTTGCATTCTGCCTTCCCATAAACAAAGTGCACATCTCCATGGAGGTGTGTGGTATGTGAGGAAATACAGTATGTATTTTTTTGTGAAACACTTGAAAAATTTTTTTGTCTCAGTGTGAAATGGAGAAGTTTTTGAAATTATGGGACTGGAAAACTGTTTCCTGCCCTCTTTTCCACTTTAACTTTATGTCAACAGTCTTACAAATAAAATGATCTCACTTGTGAATGAGCTGAGCTTTTTAGGGCTAGTAAAGACAACTGTCAGGTATAACTTACAGAACATTTGAAATAACTTTTGCTGATATACGTCAATTCTGCTTCAAAGTCTGGATTTACGAAGTTGTAACTGAAAACAAAATTTGACCATATAAAGAAAAAAAGGGATAAGATGAGAGATGATACAAGTACGAATTAAATGAATTGCAGACACAACACAGCTGTTGTATAGTACTAGTTTAGTACACTAAATATAGTTTATATTAAATGCTAGAAAAAAATTCTTAAAGAATATGCCCCTGAAGATGTAAACTAAAAAGTACACCTGCAAATCACAGCTAAACTGTAAAAATTACCTGTTTTGCATTTAAAATGGCCTCCTTGAATCTGTATACATTTATTTTATTGTTACAGATTAGGTACCTGTTTAAAACAATCTGTTTTATTTCCAAGCTTGAATATTGAATGGTAGAATAAAATTAAACTGTGTAGCCTCTTAAATGAAGTTGTTTTATGGTAGAGGATAGCATACAGCTTAATTGACATATGAAATGGAAACCTTAGAAAAACAAAGGCATTTGTAGTTTTGTAAATTGCCAAAAATAATATATTTTCTATTCTGTTTCACAAGTCAATGCCTCTAAAATAACAAAAGCTTGAAAAAAATCCAAATACCTTTATATTCAGTAGCAGGCCAACAGGGATTGAGAAGTTCTAGTGAAATTAAAGGAGTGCAAGGTTTAGAAACCTGGAAATATAATTCTTTAGCTGTATGAGCTGCTAGTCTACATTCTTTTTGGTATGTGCAAATAGTTCTGCAATGTGTTTGTCATTTCCCTGGTATTGGGGTCCAAAATGTGATCTCATTTACACAGGTGTACATCTAGAGCAAGTAAAACAGATTTTTGGAGCATTTTAGTGAAACAAACTGAAATCTGGGAGCTTAGTTTTGTCTAGGACTCCTATGCCTGTGCTGAATCACTGTGTTCCCTGGGTTTCCTTGTCATGTCCTGTGCCCTGACCCAGCAGCACCCACATTTGGGATTTTCCTGACTGGTTTTGGGAAGATTACTCAACTATGACTTCTGTCTCCCTGGTAGTCTGTCCCACAGACAGGGGCCCACAGTTTGGCTTCTGGCAGAAGATCCCCTGGAGTGTGAAGTGGTTCTATTAATTGGTTCAGTGAATCAACAACTGTTCACGTGAAACTAAGTATGAAAACAAGACAATAGAGCTGTGAATCTAGTTTGAATCCCTGAAACAAAAAAGGGAAAAGCTTAATTTCTTTATGTGCCAATGTCAGTTTACTTGATGCTTTGAAGTTTAAAAGGGCTGTACCCATGATTTTTTTCCATCTCTCTCATAACTTTAATTATATTTGTTTCCTTTTTTATGCAGATTTTCAAGTATAGTCCTGTTATTTTAAGTAAAATATTAGGCCTGTGCAAATAGGTAACTATTCATTTTGGATTTGGCTAATTCAGAGGCCAGAAATTTGATTTGAAGATTTGGATCACTGTTCTGAATCAATTCAGCTGAATCGGCTTTGGAAGATTTGGCGCTGATTCAGCGATTTGGCCGTAGAATATAATGGCAAATCAATGAACCTATAATATTGTCATTTTTGGCTGATGCAGATGAAATTTGCAGGTCTGGCAGCCTCTCCTGATGGTATGAAACCATGTTTCAAGGAGATAGGTGCAAGGGTTTCTGGGAAACTGCACCTCAAAGTCTTGAAAGCAAAACTCATGTCACATGTATGTGTTAAGCCACAGTGGGATAAAAACTGCAGGGATGGTAGCCCCTGCTGAAGACACAAAGCCTGCCAAGTTTCAAGGAGATAGGTTCAGGGATTTCTGGAAAACTGAACCTCAAGCTGCCAACAAGCAAAACTCATGACGTGGGTGACACTGTATTTGTGTATTAAGGCACAGGAGGGTGAAAACTGCAGGGATGGTGGCCCCTGCTGACGCTACAAAACCTGCCAGCTTTCAAGGAGATAGGTGCAGAGGTTCTGGCTTCTGGGTCCCTGCACCTCAGGCTGCTGACAGGCAAAACTTGTGACATGGGTGGGTGACACTGATGCTGGGGCCCCTATACAACACAGTAGTGTGCCCCAATGAGGTCTCCTCCTCCCCTACAGCCTCAGTCTGGTCCACCACTTTACATGACAACAGGTAAGGCAATCTCGTGCCTTTTAGTACGCCAACTGTATAGTTAGAGAAATGTATCTTAGGAAGCTTTTGGGTTGAAAAACCTTTTGTCAGGCTGAGGAAGCACCTGCAGTTGGTGTGTCTGCTGGTCCTGGATGGTAGGAATAGTAAGGAAGCCAGGGGCTGGACTGGCATGCAATACAGGAAAGAAAGCCAGTCAGTGAAAATGGAAAGGGAGGCGGGGAGGCGTTAGGGGGTGAGGGACAGGCTGGGGTGGGATGGGAAGGGGGATGTAGCAGCGCAGGTAAAAGCGCAGAGGTACCTGGGGAGTCAGTTGTCCAGCAGGTTACAGTGTGTCAGAATTCCACTATATATTGAGTCCATGAGTTTCTGTACCTGCTACCTAGGAGGCTGATGAAGTGCAGTTCATTGGCCCAGCTCTGAAAAGTAGTTGGAGGCTCTGAGTGAGGAGGGTGGCACTCAGTCTATCTGCAGGTGGAGCTTGGGGAACCCCAGCAACGGGGGTCTGACTTTCAAGAACACCAGCTGCTCCACCAAATCAGGATCCAAGCAGGTGAGGTGGGGTGTCACAACATCCTCAGCAATGCTGGACACCCTCTCGCTTGGAACACTGATTGGTGGACAGGACAGGTGTTGCCAGGCAACCATGGCCAGATCCTGCCACATCTGGCTGCAGCTTGCCCAGTAGGCCAAGGGTTCACAGTCCAGTGGCTCCACGTCCTAAGTGAGATAGGTAGCCACTGAAGCCTCGGTGCTACCTGACTGAGGCGGTGTTCTGGTGCATCTGGACTCGAGCATTGAAGCCATGCCCTTGGCCCACATTGGTAGCAGCTAGCATGGAGTGGCTAGCTGCTGCTGGTGCTGGTGCTGAGAGTGCTGGCACGTGGAAGTGGATCCCCCTCTTCACATCCCCTCACCTCTGCCCTTCTGCCTCCCTGACTCTGTTGACCAGCACCTGTGTCCAGTGATTGAGAGTTTTGGTGTTACCAGTGCACATGCTCCTCTTCACCCTCGGGTCACAAATGCCCACCAGCATATGGACCAGACCAGATCAGACTGCAAGGGATCCAGATGTCTTCTGATGTCCTCCTTCAGCTGCCTTACCAGTGCCTGCACATCTGGTGACAGTGGCTTGCCCCAGTCAGCAACATTGATCCCTTGAAATTTCTCCATTTGGTTCTTCAGTTCTCTCACTATGGGGATCACCTGGCTAAGGAGGGCATCAGCAACACTGAGCGTCTCGGTGGCCTCGAGGACCACCAAGATCTGGGAGATCTGGGAGATGGTATCCCACTCACCTCTGTTAAGGGGACCGCTGATCTCATCCTCCCCAAGCAAGGCCATCTTATGGATGTTTTTTTGTTGCTCCAGCAGCCTCTTGAGCATCAGGTATGTGGAGTTCCACTGAGACTCTGCATCCTGCATGATTTTGTGCTGAGGGATGCTTAGCTCTGCCTGTTTTTCCCACAGCATCTTGCTCCCCCTTGATGCCACAGTGGAAGTAGCCTGCCACCTTCCTGCATTTTTAAATGAACTGTCTGGTAGTGGTAGTGGTGGTGCCATCACCAGCAGCCCTGTCCCCCTCCAAGGTATCCTTGGCTATGAGGTGCAGCCTGTGTGCCACACAGTGGATGCTTTGGCATCGCAGACAGCCTTGACTATATTGGCCTCGTTGTTGGTGACCATGAATGCATGGGTAAGTTCATCCTGCCCAATGAGCTACCCCTGTACCATGAGTTTCATGGCCACCATGGTCTCCCTTGCCATGTGGGACTCATCCAGCATCTCAGCTTGGAGGTGAGCCTACTGACAGCCTGACTGATCACACCAGTGCCCTGTGAGGGAGAGGTAGGTGTGATCACCACCCTGGCTGCTCCAGATGTCAGAGGTGAAGTGCAAGGCTACCTGTGGCCCTGCCTTGTGCAGCTCCTCCCTCAAGTACTTCCTGCATGTCTCATACAGGAAGGGCAGCACCATCCTGCTAAAGGTGGTGCATGGGGGCACTGGGCAAGATGGGGCCACGAGCACCAGGAGCCACCTGAACCCTTGCCACTCAACTAAGGAGAAGGGCTGGCTTTCCAGAGCAAGCATTTCCTCAATTCTCTGGGTGATCTTGCTCGCCTTGGGAACATGCCCCCCTTTGTCTGTGGCTTTCCCCCACCGCTCCAGGGTGGCCTGCCTCTGCTTTGGGGGATGGGGAATTTGTAGTGAGTGGGGGACTTCCCTTTGGGCATGCTTGCATTGGTGCCAGGGTGAGCAGGAAGAAGGGCAAGGGGGTGCTGCCTCCTGAGATGCAGCAGAATTGCTATGGTGGTGAAGTGTTTCACTTGCTCTGGCTGATTTGCCTTCAGCAGTGCTGGAAGATAGAAAACCTGGGATCATCTGCCCCTCAAAATGATCCCACACTACACTAGTCCCCCGCTTCTGGGTTGAGGGTGGGAATGCTGTCTTATCCCCCTTCTCAGCAGGCCGAGGCACAACAGCAGGAAGAGCTGACTCAGCTGAGCCACTTGCCTGAGCCTCCACAACCTCTACCTCAACCTCCTCTGAAGTGCTTTCTGGAGGAGGAGACCTGGGTCTAGGAGAACTTTGAGGGGTGTGAAGCACAAAGTCAGATTCCTCCTTGGTCCCCAGAATTGCTTAGCTAAGGTGCTCAGGTTCCCTGGGTCCAGCTCCAGCTCCTCCTCTGGCAGTGGGAGGCTCATTCTGGGAGATGAAATTGGGGTGGAAGAGATGGTCATTCTGCTGCTGGTGCCTATTTCTGGAGTTAGGGGAGGTGTTGCATGTGTAGGGATGTCAGGTACTTCTCCCACCTCCTTGCTTCCATTGGCAGCAGAAGTCTCATGGCTGCTAGGGAAGAGGATGTGTCTATGTTTGGGGGGAGGTGGAACTTGCAGCTGTGGCTCTCCTCCTACCCCCTCTAGGCCCTCTCCCTTCCCTGCCAGAAGACCTGGCACCTACCTTTCCAGCATGCATCATATTAATCTTTCCTGTGCTGGAAAATAAGTGTGTGCCTGACTTCTTCTGTGTTGTGTTTTGGACTCTGCTATGATGATTATTGGTTATTAATAATTATATATATGGTGTCTTGTTCCATGATGTGCTATGAATCTGAATGTGTGACTTCTTCTTCTTCTGTGTTGTGTACCTAAAATAATAATATATCTTCTTCCTCTAGGACTCTGACTTCTGTTTTGTGTGTGTTAATCTCAATCTGAATCTCTATCTAACTTCTTCTTCTGTGTTGTCTACTTTAGTCTTTATGTAAACTAACTATAATTAATGATATTAATAACTAGTAACTCTATCTAATCTCTTCTTTTGCTATGAATATCTGACTTCTATGATGTGTGTGAGTGTGTGTAATGTGTGCTTTCCTGCACAGTGATGGATCAAACTGCCAGGGAAAGCACTGAGCTTTCTTTTTAAAAAGTATTGGAAAAAAAAAGAGAATGAATATAAATTGAAAGAAATGAATTGGATAAGGATAAGTAAGGTAGAGCGATTCTAAGATAAACTAAGCTATATCCTATCCAATCCTTTCTAAGAGGAAGAAGGAGCAGGTGACTGACTTGGAGGCCAAGCCAGTCCAGTACCTTTCAGATGCTGTTGCTCACTCAGGTAGAAACAGCTCACAAAAGGCACAGAAAGCCTGAAGGCAGAGGCTTTATACTGTTTCTATGTCCCTCCCCAAGACACTGTGATTGGAAGGGGACTCAGGGAGAGATCACACTCACTGACCAGCTAGAGATGTCAGTCCTTCCACCCTGCTCCCCCTCCCTTTTCTAAGTTTCTGTTTCCCCTGAAACACTACCTCCAAATCTCTGAATCTCTGAACCTTTTCCAAATCTTTTCTGAATCGACTCAGAGGCTCCGAATTTATTCGGAAATATTAAGCTTCTCCCAATTTGATTCGGATGCAGAGATTCAGCCTCCAAATCAGGCTGAATCTTCTCCAAATTGAATCTGTCATGACCCAAAAGGCATGATTGTGTGTGTGTGCTTCGGCATCAGAGTTATCCACGTTAAGTTGCAGAGCATTGCACGGGAGTTTCCTGTAGCAAGAGGAGACTCCGGTGCAGGGACCAGTTTCCCACCTTTTCTGCAGCTTCTTTTGCAGAGTGCATTGCTTGAGTTGCAAGAGGAATGCACGGTGCAAAAGAGTTCCCGCCACCGGTATGCAAATTCGTTCCCCGTGATTGGCTAGTGCTAAATTATTCACATGTGGCGGCTAGCGATTGGCCTGTTAGCCGTATAAAAGACTTGAGCAGTTTCCGCCCAAGCCAAAGAGGACTCCACATCCATCTCGTGGGGACTCTGGGTACACGGCAGGGTAATAGAAACCCTGTGTGAGATCCAGAGGAGCGTGGCGGCCTGATCCACCGCCCACCT
>NW_005843104.1:219605-233388 GCF_000455745.1 Alligator sinensis | reverse complement strand
TGATCCACCGCCCACCTCTTCCCGTCTTCGAGCGCGACTAATATAAGACGTATTTACGATTTCTACATTGGTGGCCTGTTCACCCAGAGCATCCGGAGCTCTGCACCATGGAGCCTAGCAGCCTCCACGAGACCGTCTGTGTTGTGTCTGTCTGTAACTGCAACTTAATCAAGCTTTCCAGCCTACACCACTGCCATCTCGGTGTAAGTAAACAATCTTTTAAACTACCGATACGCGTCCGTGCCTGATTCCAGAGCGAAGGCCTTCCCTCTCCGCCCCCACGTGCCCGGGCTGCTGGCCACAGCCCGCGTGCAGCACGAAAAAGGGCTCGGGGCGCTCCTGGCCCGCACAGAATCATGAACCGAAGCTTCACACAGCCCTATAAAATATACATGAAGCCATTGGTGAGAATGCAGATGCACGTAGTTTGCAATCATGGGTACCTACCAGCTGAGGCTAAGATGAATTCTACTTATGAAGTGAAATAACTACATTTGCATTTTTTCTTCAGTGAATTTCTTAAAAAAAGCTTTGCATGAGTTTCAACATATAGACTGTCTTCCAGCTTTTTTTCCAGCTTTAAGCATTTAATTTTAAAAGTGTAGCGTGCTTTACACACATTGCATATGAAAATGTTTTATGACTTAACAAACATCTGCTGTGTACCCTTACATTAGGGCTCTCTCAAGGTGTCTCCAGTTCCCTAAGCTGTAGTCTCCTAAATTAAAGTGTAGATATTTTTATTGTTGTTTTAAGAGCACAAAAAATCACTGCATTAGAACATAAACAAAAGTCTCTTAATAAGTGATCTGTTTCTGACAATAGCCAGGAGCAGGTCCTTCCGAAGAAAGTGGATACCCTTTAAAAATCAGTTAAGTACTACCTTGTTCTGTAGAAGAATTCCTTTTTAACCTTAGAGAGTTCTTGGTTGCTTTGCAGGTTTTTATTTTTTCAAATATAGCTGCAGATATCACTATATATGCAGTTATTTAATTGTGTTTTGAATTGTCAATTGACTGCATATTTTTTGACTCGTCAAAGATTATAGTAATTAAAAAAAAAAACCTGAATGGAAATGTTGTGCTTTTTCTGTGCATTATTTGGACCTATTGGTAATTTTTAACAATTTTTGACTGATATTTGACCAGTAAATTGACCAAACTTTATTTGACCAGTCAAATACCCAACCCTAGTTTTGAATGCCACTAAACTCTTTGCCTCAGTAGTATCTTGTACCAGTGACTTCTACAGCTTAATCCTTTTACCATATTTATGGATCCTGATTCAGGTCAGTATTTAAGCACATTCTTCTGTCTCACCAAAGTCACTAGGAATTAGCTACTAGCATATGTTTGAGTCTCATTCCTGTTGCTGCACTTAAATCTTATTCCTCTATAGTAGAGTAGGAGCATGTGCTCAAGTGTTATATTAAAGTACAGCTCAAGTTGCAGAGTTGTTTCAAATCTATATTTGTGCCCCCTCTCCAAAAACTGAGCTATGCATGACATCAGACACACATAGCAAGGATCAAGCCAGTTATCTCTACAATTTATTTAATTGTGCATGCCAATTTATGTATTATAACAATAACAGCATTTTGCACGTGTTAGCACCATTATCTCAAATTTTGTCACTTTACAAACATTACCTTAACACCTGTAAACTGCTTTCCATTGGATAAGCTGTGACTACTTGGATGACTTAGGCTACTGATTTATGTTCATATGTATCTTTATTGTAACCATACTGGCCCTATCTCTACCCCTTGCCCAATTTTCCCAAACTCATATAACTGTTTGCCCATTTATTATAGAATCATAGAAAA
This sequence comes from Alligator sinensis, assembly GCF_000455745.1. NCBI lineage: Eukaryota > Metazoa > Chordata > Crocodylia > Alligatoridae > Alligator > Alligator sinensis. The sequence continues at coordinate 231,563 of NW_005843104.1, read as the reverse complement.
TGAATGTGGAAAAAGACCTCAGGAGAACATCTAGTCCAACCCCCCTGCTCAAAGCAGGACCATCTCCAACTAGATCATCCCAGTCAAGGCTTTGTCTAGCTGGGTCTTAAAAATCTCCAAGGATGAAGATTCTACCACCTCTCCAGGTAACTTGTTCCAGTATTCTACTACCTTCCTGGTGAGAGTTGTCCCTAATATCTAACCTAAACTTCCCTTTCTGCAACTTGAGACCATTGCTCCTTGCTCTGCCACTTGTCATGACTGAGAACAGTCTAGCTCCATCTTCTTTGGACCCAGCCTTCAGATAGTTGAAGGCTGCTATTAAATCCTCTCTGTCTTCTCCTCTACAGACTAAATAAGCTGAGTTCCCTCAGACTCTCCTCAGAAGTCATGTTTCCAAGCCCACTAATCATTTTTGTTGCCCTGCTCTCTCCAATTTGCCCACATTCTTTCTGTAGTGGGGGGCTCAAAATTGGACACAACGCTCCAGATGTGGCCTCACCAGTGCCAAATAGAGGGGAACAATCACTTACCTTGATCTGCTGGCAACACTTCTACTAAGTATGTGCCCAGTATGTCATTAGCCTTCTTGGCAACAAGGGCACACTGTTGGCTCTTATTCAGCTTGTTGTCCACTGTAACCTGCACGTTCTTTTCTGCAGAGCTACAGCTTAGCCAATCAGTCCCCAGCCTGTACACATGCATGGGATTGTTCTGTCTTAAATTCAGGACTTTGCATTTCTCCTTATTGAACCACATGAGATTCCTTTTGGTCCAGTCTTCTAATTTGTTGAGGTCTCTCTGAATCCTAGCTTTACCTTCCAGCATATCTATAACTCCCCCCAGCTTGGTGTCATCTGGTTTATTTATACATTAATAAACATATTATCATATTACTAGATTGTGAGAATTTTTTGTAGGAACTATCTTTGTTGGACTAATTTGAACATCTGATTAAAGCAGGGATGAGCAAAATGGTGGATCCAGCCAGCAGGCAGACTCCATTTCCTAGCAGCCCCTGCTCCTGTTGCTGTGGCTGGTTTTCCTGGAGACCCAGTAGCAGCGGTGCTGTGACAGCATGGGGCTAGGGTTTACATGGACACCAGCCCCAGCAATGCTGGCAGGGCCTGCGGCTGGATAGGGAGCTGCTTCACGGGGTGGGCTAGGATCTTGCAGCAGTGGAAGCATGGTCAGAAGCTGGGGAAGAATTATGATCTGCTTCTCATATGCTCTGGATCTGGGAGAGGGAAAGGTGGGGTCAGGGCATGTGGGCAGACCTTATGACTGTGTCCTGGGATTTTAAGTTGTAGAGCCAGACCTTCTGTATGTCATCATTCTGTTGACTTAGCCTGAATAAACTAGTTGAAGCATGGTTCGTTTTCTGTGTTTTAAAAAAATAGATGTTCAACATATTTGGTAGGTTCATATGTGTTCCGCTTTGTTAGAAAGGTATAACTTAAGATAAATTATTTTATATTGGTAAAAGTTAGATTTAAATTTTTCTACTAATATAACTTTTTGCTTCTCCCTATGCTGCAGCTATGCTATTGCTACCATTAGTGCAGTTATCATAGGGGCAAATCACACATACAGTTCTTCCTAGCATAAACACTTTAAAAACCATAACAGGCAGGGACAGAAACAAGTTTGTGGATATGAGAGTCAGAATTAGATCTAGACATTTATTTTTTCCAAATAATAAATTTAATGAAAATACGGTTCTAATTGTCCCATAGCACTTCAAATTCTGTCTTTCCCTGGCGCAAAGGAACTCACTCTTCCCACTCCTCCACACCAAAAGATAACCAAAGCTCTCTGTGTGGTATACATTAAAATGTCATAGATTTCATAGACATTAGGGGCTGGAAGGGACCTCACAAGATCAAGTCCAGCCCCACCTGCCCTAGGCAGGAAGTCTGCTGGGATCAAATGATCCCAGCAAGATAAGCATCCAAATGCTTTTTTGAATGAGTCCAGAGTAGGTACTTGCAGCACCTGTGGGGAGAGTCTTTCCAGACCCTGGACACTCAGACTGTAAAGAAGTTTTTTCCTCTGCCCAGTCTAAATTGGCCTTCCAGAAGTTTATGGCCATTAGACCTTGCTATCCTTTGGGGAGCCCTGGTGAACAAATGTTTTCCCAGATCCTGGTGCACAACAAGTCTCCTCTTCTCTTCTCCAGGCTGAAGAGTCCCATGTCCCTCAGTCTCTCCTTGTAAGGCTTGCTCTCTTGGCCTTTGATCATGTGGGTGGCTCTCCTTTGGTCACTCTCAAGCTTATCCACATCCCTCCTGAAGTGGGGCGGGGGGGTGCAAAACTGGATGCAGTACTTCAGCTGCAGTCTCACTAAGGCATTCATGTTAGATTGGACACAGGTTAGACCAATCTACACAGTTCACCTTCCATTTTTTGCCTGATTTAACTTTCCAAAACATTTGTATAGATTGGCACTTAGACCTAAGCCTAGTTAGGTTGATCTAATTGTAAGATCTGCATGTGAGTGATCTAAGTTAGATTGGGCAGCCACTTTTTTGACCAATCTAACCTGAATGTGTGTATTCAGCACTTAGGTCAATCTAACCTTAGTTAGATCAATCTAAGTGTAATGTCTGGACATCCCCTTAGTATCATTTTCCCCTGTCTACTCTTCTCTTCAGCTGGATCAGGTGTAAATGTAGTGCAGATAAAGATCTCTCCAGAGAGTATTGAACTTCATGAAATGCTCCCATTATATAAACCTACAAGTATGGATAGTTATGACAAAGAGGCAAAGATGAAACCAAAACTGGAGGATTTAAAGGAACCCAGAATGAGCTAATTGGCTTTAAGGTTGGGCATGGAGATAGGGCAAGTCTTAGAGTTCTGAACAGCAGAAGGATAATTTTAAATTATAACTTGGAAGTCTAAGGTTTGAAGGTAAGACTGATACAGTCCTACTGCCTGGAGAAACAGAATAATCTGACTTAAGCATTATAGACCCCCTAAAGTTTAGCTAAAAGCAGTGATTAAGGCAGGAAGTATGAGGGCTTTAGCAGAGATAGAGGCAACATTAATGTGCATTTTGGCAATGTTCCAGCTGCAGCAACAAGGTAGACAAATGCGGTGTAAAAGGAAAAAGCAAATTCAGGTCAAAATACATTTCAGTAAGTGTAGATTTTAGTATAACTAATCAGAATCTGGCACCTCATGATTATTTATCGTAGTATGTTTTAAGATTAAAAGCCATGCACAGAATAAAAATGAATGTTTTAGAAATTAAATTGTGTTTTTTTCCTCCAAGTTTTATATTGTTAATATTCTTCAGATCTTAGTTTTCACAGAAACAAATTCCTGATGCATGCAGTAGTCATATGTTTTTCTCAATGTGAAATCATACGGAGACCTCATATATCATTACAGAAAGGGATATTAATTGTGTATGAGTGACGAGCCCATGGGGACAGGGACTCCTTTCAAATACACTTCTTGTCTAATTTTGTATGCTTTCCATCACTACAAGATGTCACAGTGCTTCATTGCCCCTTAGTTTTTAGGAAGTCATTCTGATTCCGAATTTGGGAGCTCCTTCTCCTAGTCTCATATACTTTAGCCCTAGGTTACTATGTTAGTTTCAAGCTAAGTGAGACCTCTCAACACAGTGATGGGACATTGGTTTCATTTAATTTGTTTTCAGGAAAGAAAAAGCACTGTAACTGAATTCTTAGCACAGAAGTCAGAGGCATTTCCCCCAGTCATCCCAAGTCCAATATGCTGTAGGTACTATCTTTCATTTTCTTTTATAATCATTTTCAAAAGTTGTGTACAAAGCTTAGCAGTGTCCAAAGCACAGGAATGTTATTCTGGCATTGCAGAGCCACTCTTCTCTAAATGATGTGAAACCTCAGGTACTGTTGTTTCCTTACTCTGTAAAAGTAAGAACATAATAATGTAACAGTTTAAAATGCCCAGAAGATACAAATATAGTTTTCTCCTTGTTTTTTAGATTGGAAGGCCAATTTACTTTATATTTTAGTATCTATGAAAACTTCTTCCCTAGGTATTAATTTTTACCAAAAAAACAAGACTTTTCTGTGGATCTCTCCTAAGTTGCCAAAATATGCTGATTAATCTGCAAAGAGTGGAAGTGAGTGGAACAAGCAATAGGGTTGTGTGTGGTAGCGGGAGGGTAGGTTTGTGTGGGGGTGGGGGTGCAGGTAGGGTCAGGGGGGGTGTGCGTGTGGGGGGCTGCCCATATGTTAGGTCCCAGGAGCCAGCTGACAGTGAGGGGAAAGTGACAGGGTGGAGGCAAGGTTTGTGTGTAGCGGAGTTCGCTGGTGTGATACAGGTGCAGGTGCAGTCTGCCTCCTCCATCTGGACTGTGCTTGCCCCTGCAGTGCTCCACATGGGGCTGAACCCTGCCCACTCCTACCCAGGGCAGCTCGCACCATGCTCTCATCCACACCTGCTCTGTGCCTGCCAGGCAGCACTGCCCCAGCTTTGGCCAGTGTGCAAAGTTTCCTGGCAGGGCTGCTGCTGAAGCTGCCCAGTACTGCTCAGCTCCCTTCACCTCAAGTGGCTCCTTCTCCTTCTGCACCTGCTGTGCTACTCTCGGCAGCAGGACACATGGGGAAGCTGTGGGGATGCGTGTTGGGGGGATGACATGCCCAGCTGGGTAGTGGGGACTCTGCAGCCAGGTGGCTCCTGCCCCAATATGTGGGGCTTCAGCTCCAGCTCCTGTCATGGCCAGCCACCCCTTGTGACTGGAGCTGGGGCTGTGGAGTTATTGGAGCAGGCGCTGGCCTGGGCTCTCCAAGCTGCTGGTGGAAGGTGCAGCTGGGGAGCTCAGTGGGATGGGCTGCTGGACACCCGAGGGGCCCTCCCCCAGTGACATGTCACTGGGGGTGCCTGGCTGGGGTGGGGGCTCGGGCAGGCCGCCTGTGTTGCTGTACACAGCACAGCTGTGGCCTGGGTCCCAGGATGTGAGGCTGTCCCTCAGTTACCACAGAAAGGGCATGGATTTACGGGCATTCCCCAACTGATGTTTGTTGTCAGTGATAGAAACTCACTGTGCCTGCAAGGCCTTGCCCTTTATGCAGCACTGCCGCACTAACTGGTTGAGCCTGCACTCCCACATCTTGGCTTACAGCCTCTCATGGACATGGGCATTGAAGCGCTCACCCTGCTTGAACTTTGCCAGGCAAGGAGGACACACCATCATGGGTCCCATGCTGTCTTTCTGGGCCCCTGGGCAGCTGTCCCTGTGCTGCTGGGCCTAGGCAGCTGCCTGCAGTGCTCAGCGAGGGGTCCTGGTGTGGGACTGCAGCCATGCAGCAAAGGCAATGCCACGTAGCACCTATGAGCTCAGGGCAGGCTGCTGGGGGTGGGCTGTGGGCAGATGGAGCTGGCCCTGGCAGCCAGAAGCTGCTTGCATTTGGGCCTGGGGACTGGGAGGCCTGCCTGGAGCCTGAAGCAGCCTGCAGGCCTGGACAGCATGGGTCTGGCAGGTGCACGGTAGTGCAGTGCCAGGGTGCAGGCAGGTTGGGGAAGTTGGCTTGTGGCCTACCCAGGGGCTCCAGCTGGCTGCCCAGGGGCTCCTCAGGCTGGCACCCCAGTGGCAAGGCTGACCTGGGAGCAAACTTGCAGTTACACATGCGTAACTGCACAGTAACTGATCATACATAAATTTGTTACCTACATTTGCAGGTAGCAACTTTACTCATTCTTAATATTTTTATTGTGCAGTAAGCATGCACACATGTAGATGCATGTTCTTACTGCACAGTAAACTATGCTTCTGTGTAGTTAAGCGTCTCATGTAGATATGCACAGTAAATGTGAAAATAATTCTTAAAGCATGTAGGCACATAAGAAATTACTATGAAGTAAATTGTCTTTACTCACAAGTGGAAGTGAAGTGGGCACAGACACACAGCTTTACATAACCTCACTCTTAGTCCATTAATAACAATAGTAACTTTAACCCAGAGAATTTACTATAGAGTGTTATATGTTTACTACCTTAAGCAATTGCATTTTGGGGTAGCTGTCTGCCCAGTGCAGATGGGCTATTTCTAGCTCTTCCTCCTTTTCCATTTACAAGGCAGTGTAATGGGGCCTACTGTGTGTAACTGGTTTGGGAAACCTGCTCATATGTCCAGTTCTTACCCTGGAATAGATTTATTATTGACTAAAATATAGCCCTAGATTACTTGGGCAAATTACTCTGTAAACATTGTTTACGGAGTCCCTGATATGAGTAATCAACCGTGGGTCTTTCTCCAGCCCCCATCCCTCACCCTTTTTCCCCCCTTTCCAATTTTTCATTAGCTCATGGTCTAAACATTTGAAACTGGGAAGCAGCTCCCCATTGGTGTCACTATTCTTTCATTCTTTGTATACCTACATCTTAACTGCATTCTTGCCTACATATATGAATTCACAGATTTTCCATTTCACTCATATTTGAGTTTTCACATAAACAGTCAAAAAACTTCTAATACTAAATAATACTTACCAGAGTCACTGGAAAGTCTCCTTCCAAAACTGATGGCCTGTTACAGAGCAAAAGGACAAGTGAAGTGTCATTGTTTTAACTTCTGCTTATTGAGTAGTTTAAATAATACTGCCCAGAAGCCGAGCTTGCCTTTTTTAACATTACACACAAACAAATAGTCATTGTCTTCATTATTTCAGATAGGAAATTTATTACCCAAGTCAATATTCTGGGTACAACCGCTGTAATGTGGTTAATAGTTTTAATCACTGTTAGGTATGCTGTATGAGAAAAAAATGAAAATAATACATAATGCAAATATTTAGTGTAAGTAGGGTGAGCAAACTCTATTTAACTGTCTCTGATATACCTCATTTCATAAAAAAGAGCAAAGGAACGGGGGGAGGGGAATAAAGAAATAAATAGTATTAGTCCTTTCATCAACAGCAGAAACTAAAATGGGAGGCTGAAATCACCTAACTAAAAGATCATTCACTCATAATTCTAATCACTTGGAAAAGTGGGGAAAGAGAACGAAAGAGAACATGTATTTAAAGTAGTTTTAAAGTGCAATAGCATTCTTTTTCAGACCCTGAGTTGTAAGAGGCCTAATAATATTTGATGTCTTCAAAGTATAGTATTTATTCTCTTTTCTTACGTGCATTGATCAGCAAAAGAGTTAATTTTGATATTTAAAGCATCATCATCGCAAAATGAATTAGTAGTACCCACTGAAGCAGTAGGGTAATTCATACCTCTGAGAGCTATTGTTACAGGCTTTCTTCAAACTCAGACACCACATCCTCTGTAGCAGCTGGATTACATTTTGAAGGTTTTCTTTCTGGGTTTTTTTTTTTTATTAGTGAAAGCTGGTACTTTGGGAACAATGGAAAGGTCTTTCTATGATCTTCCAACTAGTGTTTTTATCACCTTGAAGACTGAGGGCTGCATCCCACAGTCTGTGAAACAATTAAATTAGTACACCAATTAAAATTACAGTCCACATATTTTTCTTTTACTCTAGACAAGCACTTAACCTTCTAAAGGAAGAAAGGTCTATATGTCCTATATTTCTTTTATCACATGTTTTAATAGTATTGAATGTACCCTGTTTTTAAAAGCATATTATTGATAAAGCTATCAAAATATGGAAGGCATGGAACATCAAAGGAACAGGATATCATTGAAAAATTGGTGTTATCCCTCTGTAGGAGGGATAGAAACAAGAAACCAGGAATAGAAACAAAGGTCCAGATCCTGAGGTGGGTTAAATAGTTCTGTTTCTATCAGTAGTATAACAGAGGAGGGCCAACTGGGGCAGCAGTCTTGGGCTACCGTGGAGCAGAGAGCTGGTTAATCAAGAGCTGATTGTTTTTCCAGCACGGAAGGCAAGCCCCAGTTGTGTGGCAGAGCCAGCAGGAAGTCCCCAAAAGCTCTAGGAACTGAGGTGCAGTGGTGGGCAAGTGATGGAACATGCCAATCACCAGATAGGTGAGGAGCAGCCAAGCACTCACCTTTCATTATACTCATAAAGAACAGACTCTTGGGTATAACGGGAGCCAAATCAGGTGCCTTCAGCTACAAGGCTGGGTGCAGAGAAGACTGAGTAATTATAAAACTGGAGGTATGAGGCAGGAGTGTATGGGTCAGAGGAGCTCCCAAATTTGGCCCCTAAGGCCAGCCAAGTAGTCCTGGAAGACACATTGTTGAGCAGGACTGGTGGTATTTTCCTCATACACCTCCCTGTTTGGGGACTGGCTGTTCTCATATGGAACATTCCTCCTGTAATTTCTCCATTAAAGTTGTGGTGGGTGAGATTAAATGAGGACAGGAACAGCCTCGCCAGGGGAAGGGAATGAGCCAGGTCACCTAATCTAAGGCTAGAACAAGGGCTGTATGAAGCTTCAGTCCATGATTCAATTCAGTGGAGATTCAGCCCAATCTGGTGGCCGAATCTCCTAATCTGAATTGAATCAGAGGACCCTTTAATCTTTCTGAATCAAATCAGAACCCTCTGAATCGATTCAGAGAGATTCAGAAAGATTCAGTGATTCAGACATAGACACAGTTTCAAATGTTTTTTCTACATAATTCTAAGTAGCAAGTAACTCCTGAACACTGTGATGCTGGGGTACATGAAGTGTCCCACAGAAGTGTGGGGGGCTCCCCAGCATGCTTGGCAGTGGACCCAGAAGTGGACCAGAAGCACTTCTGATCCACGTCCAGGTCTGCCAGGGAGCATACGGAAGGGCCCTCCAGTCGCTGCTCCAAGCCTCCCTGGCACAGTGACTGGTGCCACCTGGGTCTGGGGGGGGCTCCCAGGGTCCCCCCCATGGCCGATCGCTGAGCCAGGGGGACATGGGGGGCCCCCCAGCATGCTCTCCAGCAGACCCAGAAGTGGACCAGTACTTCTGGTCCACTTCTGGGTTCACCGCCAAGCACATGGAGGGCCCCCTGCACTCCTGTGGGATGCTCCATCTGCCCCAGCATCACAGCATTCACAAGCCATGCCTGGTACCTCAAGGTGTATAGCAAAAAACATTTAAAGCTGTGTCTATGTCCAAATCACTGATTCTCCGAATCAGTATCGAATCTTCAGATTTGGACGAATCGAATCACTGTCCCTGATTCAGGCTGAATCTGAATCCAAATCAAATACTGCCCGCTTCGCACACTCCTAGCTAGGAGCTGTTAGCTCTAGATTTAGGACCCAGGGACCTTGTTCTGGGGAGATGGGGACTGGAATATAAATGAGAAATGTAAAGTGTAAGCCCTACCTGAGCAGAATGTCAGATCTCAGAGATCTTAATCTTTTCAGATAGAGAGGCTAAATTTTGTTAGGTAATCAATCAGAATACAAAGGGATGAGGAGAAATGATGGGTATAAATTGCAAATGTCAGAAAGTTTTCTGTAGAGAGGTACTCTAAATCTAGCGAACTAAATTTTCTCCTTCTTTCACATATTAGAACTTCTTTTTTTTGGTTTCAGTAACACAGAATACTATTTGCCTCCCAACCCCCAATTTTTAATTTATTTATAAATTTAAAAGGTAAATCAAAATAAACTTTGAAATAGTCTAAAAAACAATAACAATGAGACTTAAGAGAGTGTCTCTCTTTTTCCCACCCCTGTTTAAAAGCTCTTTTAAGTGTTACTAAGGGTTCCAATTTTACTGTATTATAATGTGAAGTTAAGCCTAAAAATAGGCTAGGTCACATAATGTGAGCATGATGCAGCTGGAAAAAAAGATATTTTTGTCCATGATATGAAGGGATTGTTTTTATTAAAGAATTAATGTATCATATATCATACTTTACATGATTTTCCTTGGCTGTAAGAATTATATTATTTTATATTTTAAAAATGTAAAAATGGTATAAAACTTAAGTTGATAGAATTCAACCATTATTAGCTGTTTCTGTTGTGAGACAGCTTCTATAATTAGGAAAACATGACATGATAATCTCATTAATTAATAAATTATCTACTGGAAATTAGTTACAGTGATCACTTTGGGCAACTCTCATTTAATCATTACATTGAGCTGATAAGCACTGGATATGTGGAACAGGGAGCTTGGCAAACTGGAGATGTACATTTAAACAAAATCTTCTCCAAATATAATGAGCTTTGAACCAAAAAACATAGTGATTCAGCTGCTGGACAGACATACAGGCTAAGTACAGATATTCAACAAGCCTGAGGCAGAATCATAGAAAATTCAGGTTTGAAGGCATTTCAGGAGGTCATCTAGTCCAACCCCAATCAAATCCCACTTGTGGGTTTCTCTAAACTACATAGATTGGATAGAGAGCAAACAGAACACACATTTGCCCTTTAGGAGGGTGGGAGGAGCACACAAATGTCTGCACTGGCCGAGGAGAAAAGGCTCGTGGTACCCCCACATGCTTCACAGCGTGCTGGAGATTGATGAGGGCAGCTGGGGGGTGGGGAGGGAGGGGGAGTGAGGAAAGAAGGGAAGGGAAAGAGGTAGGGAGGGAGTGTGGGTGGGCAAGACAGCATATTGATTATTTGCCAAATATCTCATGCTGGCATCTGGAATGAGATGTTTGAAACAGGTCACCAAGCTACTTGGTGTGATTACTCATATTCAACATCTAATATATGTGTTTTCTCAATTTATACAGACAGTACTGGATAAATATGTATATAAATATTTATACTTACAAAGATTTTGCTCAGACTTTTTCTTTCAACACAATTTCCCCCCAAAATTGAGAAGTTTCTAAAGGAATCTTCCATTGAGAAAGTTACGAGCACCTGGAAATAGGGATTATGTGGAAATTGAAATTTAACCTTTGCTGTCTGTAAAAAAGCATATATAAATGTCAATGCACTAGATTTTGCTGGCAGTATCTTGTAATACTTTTCGATGCTTTGTAAGAAAATGTCTTACTTTTTAAGAAGCCATAATTATACATAAACCATTTTAAAGGGTGATTGGTAACATTTACATGAATATGCTTTATATGCTTTTTAAAATGTTTTATTCATATTTGTGGCATGATTACTAGCTGCTGCTACAGTACATTGTTGTCTCATAAAGCATACTATAGAATATATTAATGATAAAAGCTTTGTAATGATGTGACAAGATGTGACAAAGTAGGTCTTCAAATAATTGACAGTCTGAATTTTCATGAAAAAATAATTTTCTGTTAAATTCATATCTGTCTCTCATTATCACTTTAATCATATAGTTTAATTAACCCTTTGAATATGTGAACAAAGCACTATGTGCATTTGAGAGCCACATGACTTTGATCAGACATTATAATTTAGAAAGGAATAGGTGGCATATTAAACAGGCTATATTTGTGCTTCTTTGCCATACATCTGTAAAGATTCTGAAGAGGTTTAATCAATCCATAATGAATGAAAGATGTTTAATTTCCAGTTAAAATGAATTTAATATGAAAGATCCCCATTAGAGAGTAGGTCACTCTTAGCAATATTACAGCCTTTCCAATATTCTAGCAGGCAGGCAAGTTCCATTGTGTTTTCTAACCAGAATTAATTATGTCAAGTCCTTTATTTAAACAAGAAAAAAAGAAGTGAAGATAATATATGGATAATGCTGAGTATCCCACTTCAGAACATTCACTTTTAATATTCTGCAGTTTCAGCGATGGTTTAGAAATTTGTTTTGAAATGTAGTCCAGACATCTGCCCTTAAAATCTCCCAACAACTGCTTTTTTGACCCTTTTTAACCTGTTTAAAACACCTCACCTCTTTCATTAGTGTCCCTTCCCCCTATCTTTTCCTCCCCTTTTCCTTGTCATCTGTATTTAAATGACTTTTTAGTATCCCTGTTCTCTGCAAATCATAGCATCTGACAAATCAGGCTTTCACCCCAGAAAGCTATGCCTTTCAGAACAAATTAATTCCTAAGGTGTCACCCTGCCCTGCCTTTTATGGAACAAAGAGGAAAAGAAACAATACAAAGTGTTCTTATTCTCAGAGTTC
>NW_005843104.1:218188-219574 GCF_000455745.1 Alligator sinensis | reverse complement strand
CTGCTGAAATCCTATGGGAAGCCTAGGTTAGCACCAGCAGGAGTGAAATGGTTGATCAGTGAATGGTTCTCAGCTCAAAAATCACTTACTTCAGTAAAAGTGAGTTCTGAATTTAGTTTGGACACTGGCTCCCTCAGGTCAGCATGACCACAAATATCGTTCCTGGTTCAGCAATCCATATCCCACATTGATCCTATGACTATGAACATGTAGCACTGACACTAGACCAGCCCTGTATGTTGGTTCTGCTGTGCAGGGCTGGTCTGGGGACGCAATCTGGCCTACAGATTGCCTTTCTCCACTTCATCTGATTACTCACCTTCAGTATCCTCTATTTCTGACCTGCCCTTCTCCACTTCTTTCTTGGAAAGGTGTACTTGGGCTTCTCCTTCCAATATTTTGATTCATGGAGGAATAGTCATCACAAGGGCTTGTGTTTGAGTAAGTTTTCTGTGAGATAGAAGGAGAAGGAGGAATAGCTTCTAGGACAGATTGTTTGAGGCCTCCCACCTGCCTTTTGCATGAGGTCTACCTCAGGGGTGTCAAGCTCATCCTGTTTTGTGGGCCAGATGAGATGAATAGAACCTGTCTGTGGTCCAGATCAGGCCCACAGACCAGCCCTGTGCACAAGAGCCAATGGCAGGCCTGGTTCAGCAAGGGTGCTGCATGCAGAGTGCATCCTGAACCAGCCCCCACACTGTTGTGCCCCTTGTGTCAAATGCAGCCGGTGCAGGGCCAGTCTGTGGGCCTGATCTGGACTAGCCCTGGAACAAGGGCTCAGGGCTGGTCTGGCATCAACACAGGCAGTTTGTGTGCCGGGTCTAGCCCTGCTGTTCCATGTAGCAGGCACCAGACCAGCTTCTTGTGCCACATGCAGTGTTCAGGGCCAGGGCCAGCACATGCTGCATACGGAGCCATGGGGTTAGTTCAAGAGCCAGATGATAGGGTTTCACAGGCCAGATCCAGCCCATGAATTGCATTTTTGATGCCACCAGAACCAGTTTTAGTTTGGTCCATCCTTATTATACTTGAAGCACACTGTGCATTAACAAGTTATATATTTTACTATTTATTACAGTGACTTTAGAAAGGTGCTTCCTAATTCTGAGGTAATAATGCCATCAACCTTAAGGTTAAGGACATCTTAGGCCCCCTTCCTGCAAAACACTGTATTAATTATATATCTTTAAGCATGTGTTAATAGTTTCATTGATCAGACTGGGATTACTGATATGATCATACTTAAGCACATGACTAGTATTTGTAGGACAAGAGGTTTAGGCTATGGTTTTTATTATATGTAGGTAACAGTATTTTACTGAGGCTCCTCTGCACTTGCCAGTAAAGGCACAATGGGATCTACTGCATGGTTTGTGCTTCCTGCTG
>NW_005843104.1:202180-218157 GCF_000455745.1 Alligator sinensis | reverse complement strand
CTGATTCCAATAATGAGCCTGATCCGGGGATCCCCTGGCAGTGGCAAGAAGTAAGTTCTCACAGGCTGGGGGCCCCCTCAGCTGAGGGGCACCCAATGCACCCCTATGGCTGGGAGATGCAACTGCTGCAATATCCCAGTCCAGTGGGGTGCTTGAAACCCCCGAGGCTGGGAGACTGAAGCGGTGGCAATCTCCCCACCCCATGGGGTTTCACACATTCCTGAGAGAAGGGGAGATCACAGCCATGCCTTGCAACTGCTGGGACCCAGTTGAGTCCCAGTACTTGGAGGCACACTGTGGGGACCCAGTGTCCACAGCTATGTGACTCAGTCCTGGCAGCTGCAGGGTGCTGCTGGGATCCAGAGTCCACAGCTGCTGGGGCTGAGAGTTCCCAGCAGTTATGGGACACTCAGCCCCAGCTGGGCAATGTTCACCCTTGTGGCTGGGAGCCAGAGCTGAACGGGCTCCCAGCTGCAGGGGAGACCCTGCTCTACTTGCAAATTAAAGCTCAATAGCAACCAGTTATAAATTTATTACACATTTTTTTAGGTCTAACTTTATAGCTGGTTGGAGTTTTTCCATGGCATGATAACTACTTTGCATGTGTAGCTGTTCCCATGGTAATTAAGTAATTAACCAGTTAATTGTGTTAATTGTATAATACCTGTAATGTGTAGAGGGGGCCTGAGTGTCTCAACATTTATATACAGCCAGTTTAAAACACAATGTTGTTTTTATGTTAATAATTTAATTAAAGTTAAATGATAACCTATTCTAAGCCTCAGTTTAATGTGTCTTCTTCCTCATTTATTACATTTCATGATACTGGCCTAGAGAAGCTGTAGCATGGCTCGGCATTTAATGAAGCTTATCTGATCCCAAGACATAAGTGACCTTAGCACCACAGTAATAATTAAACAGACCCAGGACTAAGTATGCTGTTCACATAATTCCAGAGTTATTGATTTAGGAATTTCATGGGACCATAAGCTTGCTCTTTACTTAACAGATTACTTTTACTTGAAAAGTGAAACTATGAAAAGGGAGTCCTTATTGTGGGAGGCATCACATTGTATTGCATTTTTAAATATTATTTAAGAAAAACTGTACATTGAAATTTCTAGCTGAGCCTTAGTGAACAGTTACAACAGGGATTATCAAATGCTGACCTAATGATATTTTCTTCTTTGGCAATCCCTCACAGTCAAGGATGATTGTCTCCATGATTGTCTTATCTGTGGGTCTGAAGATGGCTGAGGCTGATCTGGGATTGGCAGACTCTTTTTGCAACTTGGGTACTTGTTTTCATGTAGGGTGGGTGGCTCCGGATTCTTGATTTAGTCCACAACACTTTCTGCTGCTCCTACTTTTCCTTCTGTTGTCATTGTAAAGTTTCAGAGTACTGAGACCCTTGCAGCAGACTCTTCCTCCATTTGGGGTGGTCCTGGGTGATAGTCTCCCATGAGTTGATATTGATGCTGCATTTTTTCAAGTCAGCCTTGAGGCCATCCTTAAGCTCTTTCTCTGTCCTCCTCTTAAGCATTTGTCTTGACTGAGCTCTGAGAATAAAACTTACTTTGGGACTCTGGAGTTGGACATTTGGATGATGTGGCCAGCCCAGCAAGTCAGTGTTCGATGATTAGTCGTGGTGTTTGCTTGTGAGAAGATGCTAATGTTGGTGCATCTATCTTCCCACTGGATTTGAAGCATCTTCTTCAGGCAGTGTTGATGGTACTTCTCCAACAACTTGAGATGTCTCCTGTACATTTTCCATGTCTCAGCTGTGTACATTAAGATGGGGATCACAGCTGCTTGATAAACCTTGAGCTTGGTTTGGGATCTGGTGCCGCAATCTTCAAACATCCATTTCCTCAGGCCTACAATACACTGTTTACAAAATAACCAAAGTTTCCTAACATCCCTTTTTAATGGTTATGTGATTTTTCAGGATTTTATTTATTCTGCATGCTAGTATAATTACTACAATTGCTTTTCTAAAGCATCTTTTGAGGAGAGCATTATTAATAAGTGGCTTTGTAGTAACTGATACCTAGAACCAGTCAAACATGTTGTTCTATTTGAAATCAGTGTTTGGTGTGCAGCCTTTGTATTAATTAAAGAATGCTGCATTTGGAACCATTTGAATTGAAATGAAGTCCTATATTTACTTACATACTACTGACACCTTTCCCCCCCAAATTAGCATGGGTATGTCTTAAGCAGGGAAGCTGATTTCTGTGCCAGAACGGGAGCATGAAGGTGATGTTAATGGCTGCCACAATCTGTTTCTCTACCTTCTCTCCTGGCCAGCAAACAGCAGGTGTGGAGTCCACTCCTCAGTGTCAGAGATAGAGTTAACCCTTTCAGAACCAGTGCTGAATTGGCAGCAGCTCTGCGGTGGTTACAATTCTATCTTTGGACTGTGCAGAAAATAGAAGGTGAGTGAGCTGAAGAATAGGCTCTGTCCCTCCTCCATGTTCTCAGCTTTCAGCCATGACTCTGGAAAAATCTTTTCTTTTTCATTCTGCCTTCCTAAACAACATATGTGTTATATTGGGGGTAGGGAGGTATGTGAGAAAATATGGTATTTTAAATGTTTTCTTGTTTTATTTTGTTTTGATTTTAAAATTTCCTTTCAATTTTAATGTTTTAAACTTTAATTTTAATATTTTATATAGACTATTTTATAACTATATAATCAAATATTTGTCCTATAATGTTTCAATATTATCAATATGAAAATCTAAAATGATTTTATGAGAGGGGGAAATCTGTTTCTGACCTACTGTACTTAAAGCACCTTTATATTGTGAGCTAGGTAGGAGTGGGAGAGATTGTGTTTGGTGCTCTTAGGACACGTTGTATTGCTCAGTTCACCAAGGAGATTCCTTACTGCGGGTATTGGCAACCTATGGGCCATGGGCTGAATCTGGCCCACTGAGCCATGCTTTGCCAGTATTTGGTGGTGGGGGCTTTGGCAGAGGGGGCTGGAACTCTGTTCATGCCTGGTTGCAGCCTGATGGTGGGGGCTTTGGTGGAGGTGGGGAAGGGAGGTGGGTTTGCCCATACTATGCCACAGATCGGCAGAGGCAGCTGGATCCTCATGCCAGCCTTCTCTGACCCAGGTGGAGTCATTTTGGCCCAACACCAGAAAATGATGCTGAACCCTGCTCTGCAGGATTAGGGCTAACTAAAGATATAAGTATTCAGGTCTAATGACAGAACTTAATTTCTCTGGTAGTAACTTTAAACTGTAACAGGGCTGGGTTTTGACTCTGTAGCAGAAAAGTGTCAATTCTTTGTATGTTTTCTTCCTTTTCAGGGTCTGTAAAGGCCTTAGACATTTCCCTGGCAAAATGGTACTGTGCAGCATTTTAAGATGATGGCCTCTAGCATTAATCATTTGAACGGATTAAAATTATATTTTCAATTAAGAATAGCTTACTGTCTTTAGTTAATGTTGAATTTCTTCATTTTGGGGTGTTCAACTAGAGTTACTTAGATGTGTTTAAAATTTGCTTCATAGAAAACAACTGAGCATTTTAACAAATACTGCACTGCGTAAAAAAAACAAACCAAAATTTGTTTCTGCATATTATTACTTTTAATTGCTTTTGCTTGTATAATTTTCTTTATTGGTTGTCTATTGTTACTGGAGTTAAGTGCTTGCTCCCTGCCACAACTGCTTTCTTGAATGCCTAGATTATTGAGGTAAATTAGCAGAGTAGCTCCATTTTCAAAGTAGCTAATTATTTTAATACTCCCTTTATCCTTCCTCTTTAGGTAAGATAGCAAACCTGCTATTAAGATACAAAAATGCAAATTTGAATGTGGAGCTATTAAAAGCTGCTGTTTCCTAGGGAAGTCTAGTAAGTATCTTCTGTTGAACTGACTGAATTAGCTAATCAGATGACAGGATTTAGCATGAGCTGGGGAATTCTATTAAGCATTTATGTTTTCTTCAGATGCTATAAATAAGAGGTGATGAAATTTGATGTCATTTTAATAGATAGTTAATTTGTTCCACTCTTAGATACCATGTGGGAAAGTGTTCTTTGATTTCTAAAAGTAGATTTTCAATCTTTTGCTGTTCCCACTCCAAGATGCATTTGTTGCAAACGCGCTCTCTCACACACTTTCACAGAGTTGGTTTCACATGTAGACCTCACATAGATGTATATGTACATTATCATAATCATGAACATTTATATACAATTATTTGATTGTGCAATCTCATGCTGTTATATATGTATGCATGTGAAAATATTCCCCACCCCAACGAACAAATATAGACAGAAACACAAAGGCATCTTACTTCATGCTTGAGCATGCAAATAGACTCAACATATAGCTAATAGCAATTCTCATATCAACTGAACTTTTATATTGACTTCCCAGAGATGGGAATGGATCCATGAACCCTCACTTGAGGAAGCATGCTACTTTGGAAAAACAAGCCACTTGTAATTAGGTGACTGAATATGGACTGTAATGTATACATTTGAAAATGTTGGCCTAAAGCTCTGTTTCCCACTTTGTTGATATCAGTGGGAGGTTTTCCTTTGAGTTTGATAGCAGCAGGGCCTGATCTTTTGTCTTTTTTAATAACTGGCTGTGGATGACATGTCCTCTCTTTTCTCTATATAGGCCATGTCCACATAAGATGCTTTACTGCACATTACACTAACACACTGTAAAGCATCACCGTCTACCTGTGTACAGGACTTACTGCACAGTAAATTAAGCTAATGCACCATTTGCTAGTACCTAGAAATACAGGTACTAGATTAATGGTGCATTAGCTACTGCATAGTAGTGCACATGTAGATGCTCCCAGCCATGTGGAGATTGGGTTGGGACCTGATCCCCATGTGGCTGGGAGAGCTGTCTCCGCTTGTCAGGGATGCTACCTGCCAGGCACGTGGGGATCGGGAGCGTCCAAGTGGGGATGGCTCTCTTGGCCATGTGGGGATTGGGACCAACCCCAGCCCCCCTGGCCAGCCCTGGGACTTGCACCCAGGGGAGTTTGGAGCTCCCCCTGGCTATTGCAGTGGGGTAGGGCAGAGCAGGAGCAGGTGCAGCCCTACACTGGTTGCTCCTGTCAGGTACAATTTGCTCCTGACAAGGGCATATGTGTAGATATGCACCCCAGAGCTCTTTAAAGAGCCTGAATTTTCTGCAAAGAAGATTCAGGGACATTAATTGCATGTTTAGACATGCCCGTAGTTCCTGTTGTAGTTTCTGGGTAAGCTTCCCCTTCTGAGGGTTGTTTTTTTTTTTGCAAATTCCCTGAGTGCTCCCTCCTTAAGTGTCAGGTCTGTGCCTCCATTTCCATTGTGGGTGAGACTATACAATTCCTGGCTGCATGCTCAATCACATTCCTTACCAGATGCCAGCTATTGTATCTAATAGGTCCAATGTGCTTACCTTCTACAAGAGTTTATTTTGGGATCCTGTCAGCAGTCAATATTTAAACATATTTCCCATTCCTCCATGGGTCCCTGGGGATAAATGCAGATGAGATATTCTCTTGTATTCTGTAGTCATATTAAATTAGTACTTAAAGGCCCTGATCAAGGCTCTATCATTCTAGGCACTATATAATCACTGAGTAGAAGACAATTCTTGCCCTTAAGAAATTTGTGACCTAAGTGTCAGATTTTGCCTCTTTTAGAACCTTACTCATAAAGTGGTTCTGTTTGTTCCATACCAGATCCTGTTTAAATTGAGTAAGGGTGAGGTCACGTGGTTTAGTTAATAGAGAACGATCTTTCCTTGATTTTAATTGACAGTAAATTTATTCTGTAATAAGGAATAGACCCATTTAAATGGGAGACTCTAAACCCCATTATGGGAAGGAGAGTGAGGGAGTGGAAAAAGAGGGAACTGTTTCAAGCTGTTCCAGCCAGAAAGGGTGGCTTTAGGGGGCTATATGAGCCTAGCTCTTGGGAGAGCTTGGCAGACCGGCCCTAGCAGCATTGCGGAGATGAGGTCCCTGATGTCAGAACTTCAGAAGCTGAACCTTTGAACTGTGAACTGTGAGTAGGTCTGAGAGAGAGCCAGAGCTGGGTAAAGCCCAGCAGGGTTGGGACAAGTCTGGAGAGGGCCTACGGGAGAAGGCACCCAGAAAGTAATCGAGTTTCGTTGTGTTTGTCTTTGCTAAGAGGACTCTTTGCAACATCAGCCTGTGACATGTAGCCTCGGGCTGCTGTGAGGGGAACAGGGAGGCCACTGAGGCACTTCAGGGGAGTTCATAGACTGTTTATTGTTTATGTGTTATTTTGGGCTGGCAAGCCCAGGGACCTGATTATGGGCTGAGAGACCCTGTGGGCTGAGTAGGGGGAGACACTCTCTGGGGACTAAATGGGGTAAACAAGGGAAAACCCTGTGAACTAACATTGAGCTAAGAAGTACTTGTGAAGTGCTGGTGGGCTGGAAAATCTTGGGAAGTGCTGCTGAGCAAGACAGTTTGAGAAGGAGAGGAAGAGAGAGAGAGACAGAACAGTAGAAGCTGATAAGCCTGATGGACTGGATAGGGACTGATGAATCCAGTGGCCAATTGAGGCTGATAGATTATGAGACTGGTGGGTGGATTGAGCAAATTTCACTGAGCCAAGTACTGCATGAGCCTAAGCAGGGATAGCCCTATGTTGTAAAGAGTGAAAGAGAGACACCTAACATGATTACCCTTCAACTGAGCTAAGGGCCTATAGAATTAGTAGCACCGAAAGTATGGCAGGTGAGGAAAACTAAGCTGTTGGGACATTGGATGGCAGACAGGCAGGAGTTGACCACCAGGGGATGGGAGACAACATCAGAGCCTTCTGAGCCTGTTGCACAAATAACCAGCTCTCCCAAGCTAGCTGCCTACAGTAGATTCTCTCATAACACGTGGCCTCAGTGGTGGGAGAGCTGCTTTGCATTGATCATAGATGAAACTGACTGGGGAGAAGACATATGACAAGTTCCATGTAGTGACCTTCCCACTTACTGCATGTTTTCCAAAACATAACTTTAGTTGCTTGTGTGTTGTGCATCATTAAGTCAACTTCACTTGTAAGTCAATTTACTATGTAGTAAACATGCTGGTCAAAATCAGGCAAACCTGGTTTGGCCCAGAGTGTAGGATGGATGGTGAAATCTCCTTCTCTCATTCTCTATTCCAAGGAAACTAAGTACTTATTGATGTTGCAAACTTCTGGCAGAGCTGTATCAGGTAAGACTGTAAGATGAAAGTCTGAGCTGACACGTTCTGCCAGAAAAACACATGCTATGTGTGTAAGTTCTGCCAGCAGAACTTCTGTTGTGTGGAGAAGGTGGCGTAGCTCTGGCAGCAGTACAACTTCGTTTAGTACAGCTAGTCTGTACCAAAGGATCTTGCCAGCTAATCTTAGCCACCATAGCAAAAGCACCAGCTATGAGCACAGTGAAGCACTGAAACAGAGGACCTATTTGAGACTATAGAATCTCTGCCACTGGGCGTTTTTAATAGAAGGTTAGATAAACATTACTTTAGACATGGTTGATCTTTGCTTGAGCAGTGGACTGGACCAAATGACCTCTTGCAGTCCCTTCTTATTTATCTAATATTAGGATTCTATGAGGTGTGTGTCATTACAGTGTCTCCAGTTAGTCATTACAGCTCAGTTAAACCAGCTAGCTGATTTAAAGCAAGCTCTCCATTTCAGCAAATAACATGCCCTGCGTGTGTTCCTAGCTGCCATGTAGGAACACAAATATGCTTGGGAGTAGGGACATCCAAGATTCTGGTACCTTGCTCAAGGTAAATTGTCAGAAACAATTTGAGTCCTATCCAATCGCTATATCAATTTTATATGGGGAAAAATGACCAACAACTTTATAAAACACAAAAGTTGTAGGTGAGATAGTAAAATACTCCCTTCTCAGTATTCACAAGTACTAATGAACTGTCTCATGAATGTTGAGTTTCCTGATGTCTACCTAGTACAGCTGTGTGCAATTTTGATAGGTGTTTCACTTCAAAGATGTTTCGATGTGTTTTGAACTTGAAACAGTGAAATCAAAATGAAACAAAAGGATTCAAAACAGCTTCGAAAGTAAACGAGGGCACTCAAAACATTTTGAAAGTTTCGAAACATTTTGAGTTTCGAAGCTGGGCTTGCTGCAGCTCAACAGAAACTAAGGAGAGAGAGGGGGAAGAGGGGGAAGGACTGCTCTGATATTGACATCTAGCTTCTGTTCTAGTCCCCAGCTCTCTGATCATTTCCCCAGCTCTTCCCAGGGGGCACAGGCCCCCAATCTGTGTGCGCGGTTTCAGCAGGCTGCTGCTGAAACTGCAGCGGAGGGAAGCACCAGCCCCACCCCCCGCAGCCCAGGGACTGATCCACATGCCGGCAGCTCACCTTCCCCTCCCCACCGGAGAAGCAGATAAGTCAGCGGGGTGTGTGCACAACACGGGGGTTTAATTAGCCCTAAATTGAAGCGGTGTTTTTTAAAACCCACCGCTTCAATTTAGGGTCCCTGTTTTGTATACGCATGCTCATAATTGCTGGACTGAATGTCTTAATCATTTTAGAAGGTCTGTATGATAGAAGACTACAATATAATGAACTCACTACATTGAAAACATAACTATTTGCTTTGGATCTGATACTATTGCTATAGTAAGTGGCAAAAAGGGAACACTGCAACAACTAGACTTGTAATGTCATCTTCTAAATATATCCCCTTTTCCAAGATTAAGAAGCATTAAATAATCTGCCTGTACAAATTAATGACTTCAAACTAATAAGAAAGCAAGAAAACAGCATTATTTATGTTACCATTATGTTACCGAGACATACAAGTCCCATTTACAAAACTGCATAATCCCCTCTGACCTTCCCAAACACTGAGGGTGTGTCTACTCTGTAACAACTATGGTCCCAGCCAGTCTTTTCCCAAGCACACCTCACTCACTTGCTCCCACATGCATATTGTAAATCTCAGCCACTGCTCTCAAGCAACCTGAAGACAGTTCTTTGGAGGGGCCTCAAAAGGATGTCCCAAAGTTCACCAATATTGTCTCACTGTTTCCTATTACTACCTGCCTCTCTGTTTGTATTTTCTATCTGAATGGCACACCCTTTAGGTTAGGGATTGTTGGTTTGTTTGCATATAGTGCTTGGCATAATGGGGTCGTGGTCTGTATTTTGACAGCTAGGCACTGATTTCCATCTGAGAACATGAGGCTGAAGTTATGGGGATATGCCATTGATAATCCAGCTGAAAGTAATAAAGCACTTAATAAATAGAAAGGAAATGCTTTCATAGCCACAGAAGGTGAACTTTCAGTCTGCTTTAATTAGACTGAGTGCTGAGCAGGCAGACAGATCCATGGTAACAAATTATTTCCTCATATACCTTTTCTCTCTTTATAGAAGGACTCTGGAATTGTGCAAAATGTACTTACCAGTACTGTATGAATAGGCCATGAGGACACTGAGATCTATTTAATGGCTTTTTGCAGGGTGCATAATATTTAAAATGAATGGAACATTTAAATCTCTCTTACAGCAATGTTAAACCATTCCTATAAGCACCAGGGTGCCACTGGTAAGTCAAACACAATGAAATCCTGAAGCTAAAATTATTTTCAGTTGACCTGTGAATTTCCTGAAAAATGAAATAAATTGTAAAACTCATTTCCTAATGGATAATTAAATGTTTCTTCTAATAGATGTAAGAGCTTTAGAATTTTATAGTTTAAGCATTAAATGGAGGAAAACAACTTTATTTTTTACTATTAGATGTTTGAACCCTATGGAAGATCAGTATAGATTAAGTACAAATGTAGTATTTGGGGACATTCTAGGTGATAAATTGAAGATAAAATGTTCCTGAATTTTGTTGCATATAATGAATGGAGATGAGGACAGTACTGTGATATTCCATGAGCACAGTGCTGACTCCCCTCTGCCCCCATCACAGCACAAGAATATGTAAGTAAAAATGAGTGACAGAAAAACTTCAGGGAGCCACAAATACATGTCTGATGAATAATCCAAATTAAATCTATGGTATAATTCCATTAATGTGCTTGAATTGGAATAGAGCTGAATAGTCCATTGGGTAATAAAATTATAGGCAAAGAGGTGTATTTTTAAGCAATCTATAAGGATCTTATGACTTCTATAGACATTGAGTGCCATAATTGCCATATTGCAATCTTTTATTGCTCCATTTATTCCTATATTCTGTCTGAATAATGCCAGTACTTCAGAGGAAAGCATATGCCATTATGAAGTGTAAAGATATCTGGAGTATGTTTACTAAAATAAACATACTGTATTTGTAAGTACATGTGCAACAGATATGCTAGCTAGGGGCTATACTGTTCTACCATACCTGGCAAGAGTCCTTAAGGGTTGATCTTTTTGCTGGGTACTGTAAGTGTGCAGAGCTCCACCCTTCCAGACATTCAGTTTGAAGGGACCCCCTCTCCTAGTCTGGAGGAATTACCACAAAAGGAGATGGAGGCAGTTGCAGCACAGAAATGAATCTGCTCTTTCCTTTCCAGAAAAATAAACAAATGAAGAACAGTACAATACAGGCCAAAGACTAAGCAGTTTTAATAAGCCAAGAACTCATAAAAGCACCTCAGTATCTGGGAATGTAACCAACTAGTATATTAGTTGTGCTGTACTTCAAAGAATGGAGTCTATGGGGATACTGTGTTATAATGCTCTGTCTTACCTCTAAAGAACTGACTCAATAAGCAATTGTTGAAGCTTTAGTTTTAGAAGGGGTTGTATTTAGAAGCACACACCATCCACCCTGAGATGGACAATCATGCTACAGGAGTCATGGCAGGAGAGGATTTAATCTCTCAGAATTGTAGATGATAGACCCTGTGATGCAAGAGTTTTGGGGCTGCAGGTCATCACGACAAGCTGTCACAGAGCCTGCAGCTGCTCTGGTCTTGGTGAAGCAGAAGCTCTGCTGTCTGTGAAACCACTGCTGCCATCACTACTTTTGCCCTGAACAACTGAAATGGAAAAGAAAGGATGGCAGAACAGAATGTACAAAATAAAAGCTGACCAAACTTTTGAGCAAATTTTTTTTGATGTTTGGAAAAATACAGTGGTTCTTCTGCTTTGACTCCTAAATTTCCTGGCTCTGGTTGGGAAATATCTGGATGCTGAACTATCACACAGTGATGTCTATTGGTCTTTTCAGCTGGATTCTCAAAAAAAGTATTAGCAGTTTTTGTTTTAAACTTTTTTACATTTCCTTTATGCAACATGTAGTTAAAGTGGAATTCATTGCCCCAGGACATGGTAGAAGCAGATAGTATAGCCAGGCTCAAAAAGGGGCTAGACAAATGAATGGGTGATAGATCTATTCAAAGCTGTTGAACAGAACAGTTGGGGATGTTGCCTCTGGAATCTCTGAATCAACAAGGGAGGGTAATGAATAGGGGATAGGTCACTTTAGAGCTATATGGTTCAATGCTCTCCTTCTAGAATCCACTTCTGCCACTTTTGGAGACAGGATACTGGGCTAGAAGGACCATTGGTCTGACTTAGTCTGGCATTCCTTATGTTTTTACATTCTTAATTTTTTAATTCTTTTTTAATGAGATTCCAAGCCCAGTTTTGTAGACTAAATATATATAAGCATTCAATCTTCTGGTGTTTATCAAAACTAAAATGAAGATTTTAAACCACTTGAAGTAATG
The DNA here is from genome assembly GCF_000455745.1 of Alligator sinensis. Classification (NCBI taxonomy): domain Eukaryota; kingdom Metazoa; phylum Chordata; order Crocodylia; family Alligatoridae; genus Alligator; species Alligator sinensis. Next base: position 206,456 of record NW_005843104.1, on the reverse strand, counting down.
TTTCAACTCTCTGTAAACTATTTGCTAGAAGACCACCCCAGCATAGGGTGTCCTAGTGTGGTGGTGGTGTGGGGATGCTCTCACTCTCTTCAGCTGAAGCTCCTGCAAGCTGTATATGTATAAATAATTAACTCACTGAAGCTGGGTCTGGATCTCCAAGCTGGTCTCATCTTCCAAGTGTGTATTCTAATCACCAAGCTGGTGTGTCATTAAGTCAGCAAAATAATATGCCTATTAAATATGCAGAATAGAATAGCTTCAAATAGGAGGAGTGAAGAGACCTCATCTTAGAAAACCCTGTCACCTCAAGGTTTAGGTACTTAACAGGGAAACCAGAGGTTAGAAATAGACATCAACAAATGAAGCAGATCACCTGTGCCTCTATGTCTCAGCTGATCCACCTCAATGAGCAAAACACACTTGCCTGTAGTCTTGCCAGTTGATGATATATGAAAACCAGCAATGTATTCTCCTTAAATTTGAAAGGCACAATTCTGCACACCCTGGGAATTTCCAGGCTGAATTGGGCCCCTCAGCTTTCCATGCTTATCCACATGGGTCCCTGGAGATCCCGGGGGTGGATCTGGCTCAGTGGGTCCTGGCATGGAGGCATGAGGCTCTGGGAATTCCCTGGGACCTGTGTCTCCACTCTGGGACTCATGTGGACTTTTTCTGCTTATGTTGATGTGCCCCTGGATATCCCAGGGTAGGTCTCCATAAGTAGGGGACCCTGACTTGCCCTGCTTAGAAAGAGGTGCCCTGAGATTCTCCAGGGTGTGTTTCTGTAAGCAGGGAATGCTGGGCAGGTGCTCCAGGGGCTTGAGAGCTTAATCCAGTGAAGGAATTCCCAGGGTGCAAAGGATCAGGTTCCTCTCATCCCCAGAGCACCTGCCTGGGGCAGTTGGAGAATCCTCCCACCATACAGCTAATAGACATCTGCCTCAGTAAAGTGGCACAATTTATTACTACCTTTTGTCGCACCACTGATTTTCCTCTGATGGGTCATGGCAGAGGGTAGGGATATCTATTTGCTCACCATTTGAGCTGCCTTAAAAATTTTGATGCCAGTTCAAATGCAATGTTAGGCAATGTCTGTTTCTATTGAGAGATCCAAATTCATATCTGTTTTCTGCTGGATTCAGGGGCTACTGATTCAAACTTGGGCCTCCAGCTTTCCAGATGAGTTGCTTTCCCACCAGCCATTCCACTTTACATGAAATATTTAAATAGTCATTGGATTAGAGAGAAATAATGGGAGAATATAAATTGCTAGCCTGGTGAGTAAGGCACTCACTCACCTGGGCAGCGAAAAGCCTGTTTTTAGTCTTAATTTCAGTAAATATGTATTTACCAAGTAGAATTGTATTCCAGTTCAATTCCAGTGAGAGTTAATTATTAGGCAAAGTATATGTTGGCAGGAATAATGAGAGTACCCTCTACATCCTATTCCCAGCATCCCATGGTCGTTAGGGCCCTTTTTTGGGACTGGGAAATGAAATAAATTAGAGAAGATCATTAAACCCAAGTCTTCCATAGTGAGTGTGAGTGATCTAGCCACTGAGCTATTGGTTAAAATGGAAGTGACATCCTTCTGTAGTACTGTGAACCTAGTCCTCCTTACATTGCTTCTTCTCAAGATTTCATGTTGAGCAGAAGAAATAGTTCTGGGGTGGAAAAAACTAAACATTTTAAAGTTGGCTAATTTGAACCAAATTCACCATGGATGTTTCACTTAGTCTGTTGCATTAAAAATGAGTTATTCATACATACCTAATTGGAAGCCTGATTATTTACCCAAGTTTCAATTACAAATTTTCACACATTCATCATTAATTTCATAGATTTCATAGACATTAGGGCTGGAAGAGACCTCGGAAGATCATCAAGTCCAGCTCCGGGCCCAGGGGCAGGAAGTCAGCTGGGGTCTTAGGATCCCAGCAAGAAAAACATCCAGGTTTCTTTTGAAGGCATTCATAGTAGGTGCTTGAACCACTTCCGGTGGCAGGCCATTCCAGACCTTGGGGGCTCGGACAGTAAAGAAGTTCTTCCTTATGTCCAGCCTGAAATGGTCTTGCAGGAGTTTATAACTGTTTGACCTTGGGGCGCTCTGGTGAACAAATGTTCCCCCAGGTCCTGGTGAACACCCCTTATAAACTTATAGGTGGCCATCAGGTCGCCCCTGAGCCTGCACTTTTCGAGGCTGAAAAGTCCCATGGCTCTCAGCCTCTTGTCATAAGGTCTGTTTTCCTGACCTCTGATCATGCGCATGGCTCTCCTCTGGACTCTCTCAAGCTTCTCCACATCCTTTTTGAATTGTGGAGCCCAAAACTGGATGCAGTATTCCAGCTGAGGCCTCACTAAGGCCGAGTACAATGGGAAAATGACATCCTAGGATTCCCTTGAGAAGCATCTATGGATGCAAGCCAACATTTTGCTCACTTTACTGGCTGCAGCATCACATTACAGGCTCATGTTCATCTAGTGGTCAGTCCTGACCCCCCAAGTCCGTCTCATCCATAGTGCTAGTCAGTGTAGCACTGCCAAGCCTATAGACATGCTGCAGGTTTTTCCTCCCAAGGTGGAGAACCTTGCATTTTTCAGTGTTAAAAACCAACCTTTTGTAACATTACAGAAGTTGAAGGGCCAGAGGTCCCTGCACCCTATAGCACCACAAAAATGACAGAAGTGCTACACACATGTTGCTGAATGAAACAGCACGTTCTCTTCAGTGCTGCGTTTTGTAGTGTCACATATAACATCCATACTGTGCATTGTAGGAGTACAACACACAATACCCAGAAATACTCTGCTCTTCTGATATAGGGGAGGGAGAGTGAGCTGCACCACAGTGCACCACAGCCCTAAGAGTGAACCACAGCCCTAAGAGTGTCTGGAGGGCTTCAGCTCTGCTACCCACTCCCCAAAAAGCGGGGTGGCTGTCCTCTATTGTTCCCCTGGCTGTCAAGCCTTCATGGCAGTTTTGTAGCTTCCATCCAGGAGACTTGTCTGTCTAGTACCACAAATGTACATGGCTTTACAGTTTAGTGAGTGTTAATCTCATCCTTTCTACCAGAAAATGCATACATTTAGGAATCATTTTTCTTATTCTACCAATATAGCTTTTCTACAGAATAAAATAATCAAGAAGGTTGTGGTCCAGTTTATTTAGCTTTTCTGAAAATAAAATATATATTCAAACATTAAATTAAAAACCATCTTCATGCATCAAATTAGAAACCATCTTTTGATTTTTTTCTAAGAAAAGTTTCTAAGAAAATTACAGTTCAGTTTAAAAACATTCAACCTCTTTTATGTGTGTTGTAAAGCCCAATAATTCACTATGTAGGAAATTTTAAGACATGGTGCTTGCTTAGTTATAAATATATGCACACAAAAATATATCTGTTAAATGAACTGCCAGGAGGGCTAAACAACAGTTATTTGGAAACATGTTAGCACCCTGTAGGATGTGCACATAGGGTATTGCCTATGACTGCTGAGGACTGCTCAGGTACTTAAGAATTTCAACTTGAATTGTAAATATGTGGGATGATCCTTGATCAAGATTTGTCACTGGTGCCTATCTAAATTAACATAATTTGAATCCAGTTAACAGGGAGTTCCTGTTGCTCTAGAATAAATGAATCCCACTTTTTTGTATACTTTCTAGGAAATCTTGAAATAGTCATACTCCTATATGTCTCTGTCGCAGAGCACCTCGGAGCTCTGCTCCTAGGGAGTAGAAACTGCCAGGGGGAGAGAGCCCTGGCAGGACATAATGAGCCCAGATGAGGGTTGCCAGGGTAACGGGCACAGCTGCGGGTTGCCGGGGCAACTAAGGAGAGCCAGCTGCCTGTAGGAGGCAGGGCCTGGCCCTTATAAAGCCCAGGGCCGAGACTAGGCTGGCAGTTCCCTGCCAGCAACCGGAGAGGCAGGAGCTCCCTTGGCTGAGAAATGGGAAGTACAGCTCACTATAGCCCTGAGAGGATTGGGCACTATGGTTTAGCCAGGAGGCTCTAGTTTATGTTTGGCTTACGTATTAGACCGGAGGCTTGGGTGAGGCTGTAGGGGTTGGAGGAGGCCTCATAGGGACCCCAGAGGGGTGGGGCCCCAGCGCCAGTGAGGGCGCATTATCCTCATAGGGACCCCAGAGGTGTGGGGCCCCTGAGCGCAACCAGTGGGTTGTGGGCGGGGAACAGACCCCGGGTTCTATGCGGGGTACGTAGACCCCAGCCCCAGAGAGGGGCAGCTATGAGATGCCCCAGAGGGGGCATGA
>NW_005843104.1:198406-201161 GCF_000455745.1 Alligator sinensis | reverse complement strand
GTGGCGGGCGAGAATTAGAGGGTGCCTTGGGCCGGCCTGACACGGAGCGAGGGACCTTAAGGAGCACACGGCCCTCCGCGAGGACCCCGCCGTGACAGTCTCTTTGAATTCTCCAGCCATTTATAAAGAACCATTGATGGTGTGTTAGTCCTGACTAGATTAGAAATTAATAATGATCATTATATTTTCTATTGCTTTTGCCATAGAATGATCACTCTATTCTTTGTTTCTCAGACTTGTTGTCAGTTTGAAATTATTTGTGTGTATCACCATTTTCTTGGGTTCTGACAAATTTTGTCACTTTCTACCTTCTCTTTTTTGCTTTTTTGGGGCTTTTCATTGTTACTTCCTCCTATATTTTTTTGGCAACATGGAGCATTTGATAATTCTCAGTGGGCATGTCTACATGTGCAATTAATGCACCTGAATTTTCTGTGCAATAAATTCCGGCTCATTCAAGCACTCCTGGGCACACGTCTACATGTACACCCTGTCAGGAGCAAATTGAGCCTGACAGAAGCAGCCTAGTCCAGGGCTTCTCCTATCCTATTTTGCTCCCCTGCAGCAGCCAGGGGTGGGGGCTCCAGGCTCTCCCGGGTGCCAGCCCTGGGCTGGCAGGAGGCACAGGGGATTAGTAGGAGGGAGTTGGGGGCAGGAGTGGGTTGCGGTGGAGCTGTCCCAGGTTGAGGGTTTCTGGCTTGTTAAAATAATAGCCATGTACTCACCAAGAATTTTTTTTTCCCGTGGGTGGGATTGGTTGCCTTTTTTTTCTTTTGTTTTCCTTCAGTGTTTCCTTGGTGCTTTGTGATGAATCATGTGGCATTGCTGATTGCTAATAGGATCATGTTTCCTTATTTTTTAAAATGCTCTTGTTGGTGGTGAGTGAAACTTTGTGTAGGGCATATTACAAAATTAAGAAAAGGGATTGCAGTAGTGGCTTCCTTTTTTACCATCAACTATAGCCCCTGCCTTAGGTTCCTTCAATGTCCGAGTAGTTTAGCCATGTGAAATGAAATAACGCCCCCCAAAATACTACCCCTTCCAGAGAATAAAAGTCTGAAATAAACAGCTCCATTGGAAGTCCAAACTTCTCTAGTTCATAGAAAATTAGGGTTGGAAGGGCCTCAGGAAGTCATCTCGTTCAACCTCCTGCTCAAAGCAAGAGCATCCCCAACTAGATCATCCCAGCCAAAGCTTTGTCTAACTGGGTCTTGAAAACCTCTAAGGATGGAGATTCCACTGCCACTTTTCTGGGTAACCTGTTCCAGTGTTTTACTACCCTCTTAGTGAGAAAATTCTTCCTAATATCTAACCTAAACTTCCCTTGCTGCAACATGCTCCTTGTTCTGTCATCTGCAGCCACTGAGAACAGTCTAGCTCCATCCTCTTTTGAACTGCCCTTTAGGCAGTTGAAGGCTGCTATTAAATCTCTGCCTCAGTCTTCTCTTCTCTAGACCAGATAAGGCCAGTTCCCTCAACCTCTCATCATAAGTCATGTCCCCCAACCCCCTCACCATTTTTGTTGCCCTCCACTGGACTTTCTAATTTGTCCACATCCTTTCTGTAGTGGGGGCCCCAAAACTGAACACAGTACTCCAGATGTGGCCTCACCAGTGCTGAATAGAGGGAAATAATCACTTCCCTTGACCTACTGACAACACACCTACCAGTGCAGCTCAGTATGCTGGTGATCTTCTTGGGAACAAGGAACACTGTTGGCTCATATTCAGGTTATTGTCCGCTATAACTCCTAGCTCCTTTTCTGCAGAGCTGCTGCCCAGCCAGTCAGTGCCCAGCCTGTACTGGTGCATGGATTTGTTCTAAATGCAGGACTTTGCACTTGTCCTTACTGAACCACATGAGATTTCTTTTTGGCCCAATCCTCCAATTTGTCTAAGTCACTCTGAATCCTATCCCTACCCACCAGAGTATCTACTACTCCCTCCAGCTTGGTGCCATCTGAAAACTTGCTGAGGGTGTAGTCTATGCCATCTTCCAGGCATTCCATTGATTTTTACTACTCTCTGTGCCAGATGCCCCAGCCAGTTTTCTATCCACCTTACAGTCCATTCATCCAGCCCATACTTCCTTAGCTTGCCTGTGAGAATGCTGTGAGAGAATATATCAAAAGCTTTACTAAAATCAAGGTACACCACATTTAATGATCTCCTTGTATTCACAGAGCCAGTCACCTTGTCAGAGAAGGCAATCAGGTTGGTCAGGCATGACTTGCCCCGGGTGAATCATAGACTTCATAGACATTAGGGCTGAAAGGGACCTCGGAAGATCATCAAGTCCAGCCCCCTGCCCAAAAGGCAGGAAGTCAGCTGGGATCATAGGATCCCAGCAAGATAAGCATCCAGTTTGCGCTTGAAGGTGTTCAATGTAGGCGCTTGAACCACCTCCGGTGTCAGGCTGTTCCAGACCTTGGGGGCTCGGACAGTAAAGAAATTCTTCCTTATGTCCAGCCTGAAACAGTCTTGTCGTAGTTTATGACCATTCGACCTAGTCGTCATCCCTTGGGGCGCTCTGGTGAACAAACGTTCCCCCAGATACTGGTGGTCACCCCTGATAAACTTATAGCTGGCCATCAGATCACCCCTGAGCCTGCGCTTTTCCAGGCTAAAGAGCCCCAGGGCTCTCAGCCTGTCATCATAGGGTCTGCTTCCCTGACCTCTGATCATGCGCGTGGCTCTTCTCTGGACTCTCTCAAGCTTCTCCACATCCTTTTTGAATTGTGGAGCCCAAAACTGGA
>NW_005843104.1:182110-196342 GCF_000455745.1 Alligator sinensis | reverse complement strand
CGATCCCTCCTGTACAGGGTATAGCCATCTATACCCGTGGTCCAGTCATGGGTGGAGTCCCACCAGGTGTCCGTTATCCCTATGACGTCATAATTATTTGCATTGAGCAGGAGGATGAGCTCCTCCTGCTTATTCCCCAAGCTCCTGGCATTTGTGTAGAGGCAGGCAAGTGTCCCCTGGGGGGCTCCTTCCTTGCCCACAGCTTTTACCAGGGCTGGGGCAGGGGTGGGCTCCCTTAAGTGCCTTGAACTGCTGGCTTTGCAAGGATTGCTCAGCGGGCCAGCAGTGGTGGTATTCCCCCAGCGGGCTTAGTTCAAAGCCTGTTGGAGCAGGTCAGCCAGTCTGGCTGAGAAGAGCCTCCTCCCTAGGGGAGAGAGGTGGAGGCCATCTCTTCCCAGCAGCTCACTGCCTCTCTCGCCAAAGAGCGGGCTATGGTCATGAAAGCCAAAGCCTTCCCGATGACACCAGTGCCGCAGTCTTTGGTTGACCACGTGGATCCTCCTCTCCCTCCTCAGCCCATAGCCTGAGACTGGGAGGAACGACGAGAACACCACCGGTGCCCCCAGACCCTTTAGCCCCGCTCCCAAATCCCTGTAGCACCTCATGACCCGGCTGGGAGCACTCCAAGCCGTGTCATTGGTACCCACATGAATAAGGAGCATGGGATAGTGGTCTATGGGCTGGAGGAGCTTAGGGATCTTCTCCGCAATGTCCCGGAATCCATGCTGACTGTTCCTAACCACCTTCTTCTCCTCCAAGTGCTTACAAATGGATTCCTTGAGGATCTGCTCCATGATTTTTCCAGGGACTGAGGTGAGGCTGACTGATCTATAGTTCCCTGGATCCTTCTTTTTCCCTTTCTTAAATATGGGCACTATATTTGCCCTTTTCCAATCGTTCAGGACCTCTCCTGATCACCGTGAGTTTTCAAAGATGATAGCCAGTAGCTCTGCAATCACATTGGCCAACTACCTTAGCACTCTCAGGTGCATCCCATCCTGCCCCATGGAGTTGTACACGTCCAGTTTTTCTAAGTAGCCCCTAACCTGTTCTTTCACCACTGAGAGTTGCTCACCTCCTTTCCAAGCTGTGCTGACTGGTGCAGTAGTTTGGGAGCTGACCTTGCCTGTGAAGACTGAGGCAAAAAAGGCATTGAGCACTTCAGCCTTTTCTGCATCCTCTGTCACAAGGTTGCCTCCCCGATTCAGTAAAGGACACACACTTTCCCTGATCTTCCTCTTGCTACAGACATACTTGTAGAAACCTTTCTTGTATCTTTCACAACACTTCTAGCTGCAACTCCAATTGCGCTTTGTCCTTCCCAACCTCATCCCTGCATGGCCGAGCAATTCTTCACTAGTTACCTGTGAATAACTTGCAGTATCTCCAAAACATTTTACTAGGGGTGGAACCAGGAGGGGATGCAGTGGTGCAGTTGCATCCCACTTTGATTCCTGGTCCACCCAAAGTTTAAAACCAATTGTCTGGCAGTGGCAGCAGCATTTCTAGTCAGGCAGCACTGAGGGAGTCAATTAATTTCATGGCTCATTATAGTCTACCTGATTCCTTCTGAACTTTTAATTCTACAGGTGTTAATGACCCTCTATCTTTTTCAATGGTCTTGATGTTCCACTAATTAACTTATCATTTCTTCTGCCATTCTGCTGTTTGCTAGGGGCTCCTGGTAACAGCTCCTATTTCACAGAGCTGCAAACTGTTTTTAACTCTAGCTAAAGAGTGAACATTAACTCAGAGATGAAATTTTCTTTCAGTTATACAGTGGACGCACTGTCAGATGCTCAAGAAGGCTAGGTTTCCTTTAGGATTCTGAAAAGCAGATTTTAGTCACTGCAGGACTAAAGAAGCAACCTCTTTTGATGATTTTTGTCTGGTTTATTGTGGTTTTATACATGATAGATGATCTATCAAATTAATGCACATTACAATAAAATTATATTTGTTTTTGCCTCGATCTTAAACTGAATAATATAGCCTTAGTCCCCTAGCATATTAGTAAATCTTGTAGTTTCTTTTTAACTGGATAAAAATATACATTATGTTATATGGGATGGTGTATCGCACCTTCTGCACCCCCCACCCCTTTTCAAAGTCCTAAATCTGCCCATGTGCTTTATTGTCCTGCTTCATTCTTGGGCTATCTTTCCAATCTCTTCACACCTACTTCCCACTTTTTGTCTCCAACTCTTTCTTATATGGAAGGTCCCACCATAGGTGTTGCATAGTCCCCACTGTCTCATAAAGGGCACGTCTATGAGACATTTACTGTGCATTAGCCTAATAATATACAGTAGTGTAGCATTTAAAAACCATGCTAATAGCCTATTGCACAGTGTAATTAGGTTACTGTGCAGTAAGTGTCATTAAATAACTTTGTGCTGGTGCTATTAAACAGTAACTCTAGTCACTGTACATGTATTTAGTACTTTATTAAGCAAGTACTAAACTAAATGCATAATATCTAAGGTGCATTAATGAACATGTATATGTGTCCAAAGAGAAGTAACTGAGTGTATGTCTGCCTTGGGAACCTACCATGCCAGTTCGTGCTATGTTCAAAGACACTGCTCTATTGTCTGTGTACTTACTTTTGAATTAGAAGCATTATGACATTATTTGCGGTGTCAGCATGCCCAATAATGCTCCAAATATTTTTCTTTTTCATAATAATACAAAAGAGATTACTGATTCTTTTAGAGATTATGTTGTTTCTCTCCTGCCTCCTGGCTTCTCCTATTACTGCATGTTGGAACATGAGTAGGATAGTTCTACTAAGGGGATTTTGGTGATTCAGAGTTTCTGCACACATAGCCTCCCTTCCTATATGTGGCAGCTCCTGCTAGGTGGGGGGGGGGGTGCAAAACAGCACCATTTTGTTTTAACTTCTGTTTTGCCATTTTGATGGGACAGTGTTTCGTTTTGAGTTTTGTTTAGTTTCAAAACCATTGTTCCATTTCATTTTGTTGAAGTTGTTTCACTGTTTCGATGCTGTATTGACATTTTGCCCATAGGCTATAATGGGGAATCACAAAACTGCCTATATTTTTGTCATTTCTTTCCTTATTCAAATGAAAACAACAGGGAGGATAGCCCCTGCTGAGGCCACAAAGTCTGCCAGGCATCAAATGGTAGCCACTTCTGAGTCCACGAAGCCTGCCAGGTTTCAAGGAGATAGCTGCAGGGGTTTCTGGGAAACTGCACCTCAAGCTGCTGACAAGCAAAACTTGTGAAGTGTGTGTGTGTGTGTGTGTGTGTGTGTGTGTGTTAAGGCACAGCTGTTTTTCCGTCCCTCCCCCAGAGCACTGGGATTGGAAGGGACCTCAGGGAAGGATCACAGTCACTGGCCAGCTACACATGTTAATATGAGAGCGCTCCTTCCAGCCCTCCTCCTCCTCCCTCTCCTTTCTTTCTGTTTCCCTGCAAGCAAGCCCAGCTTTGAAGCTTGAAATGTTTCAAAACTTTCAAAATGTTTCAACTGCCCTCATTTTGTTTTGAGGGTATTTTTAAATCTTTTGTTTTGATTTCGCTGTTTCACTCTCAAAACTAGTTGAAACAGAGTCAAAACGAAACACTTAGCTAAATTTCATGCAGCCCTAGTGTGTATATATGGAGAGGGCATTGAGTGGCAACTTTGCAGTTGCCTAGTGATACTGGAAACTGAGAGCTCCCATCTTATTTTAAAATGAGCCTATTCAGTCTTTCCTTTGGGCTATTTTTTATCCTTGCTTCAAATAACAAATATCTAAGTCCCACTTAAATTTGTGAGCCCTTTCAGATATGTGTTATTGCACACTTCAGCTAGCTCAGGAGTCTACTGATTATTTGTAATTACCTTTTGAAACAGTGAAATCTGCAGCAAATCTCCTGCAATAGTCTTGCTCATAAGTAGGGATCTACCTAAATCATGTCATAAGTGAGCTGTGCAGCATCTTGTTTAATCTTGTTTTCTTTTTCACATGCCCCCTCTTCCCTTCGCTGATTGGCAGAGGGAACCAAGCAGCCCCACTGGTTGCTATTTGTTTCTGGTCAGCCAACAGGCAAAATCCACCGTTTAAAATATGCTGCAGTTTTTGCCTCCAGGCTGATTAGCAGTGAGTACTAGGTCTACTGAGGCCCCTCCGCCAGTTAGCACATGGCTAAAAGAACAAAATTAAAGGACCTTCTGTGCACACTTCCAGTGTGATTTAGGCAGATCCCTACTCATAAGCAGCTAACAGAGTATCTGTACTTTTTAGTAAAATCTTGTTTGTGCTTTAAGAGGCTTTCTTTTTATTCATGATTCCTGTTGGCATCTTGAGTACTTGTTTACAGGGGGTGTAGGTTGTAGCTGTGTTGGTCTAAGGTCATAGGAAGACAAGGTTCTTTGGGTAAATATGATATTTTTTATTAGACCAATTCAAATACTTGGAAAAATTCTTCTTAGCAAGCTTTCAGGTTTACATCCCCTTTGTCAGGTTGAGAAAGCATCTGCAGTTGGTGCGTGCTCTTAAGCTAGTGATAGACTAATAGTAAGTCTGTGGCAATGAGATTTAATATAGATTCGCACAGGGGTGGAAAATTTACTGCTTGGGGGCTGGATACAGTCTGCCAAGAAGTCCAGGCTGGTCCATGAAGGTCCAGTCCCGTATGGGGAATAAGTGGCACAAAACTTGCCAGGCTTCCTATACCCTTTGGAGCCTGCTGCTCTGCTGTATCTGTATCATTGCTGAAGTGGGGGTCAAGTACCTGCCACCTGGCTGCTAGGGGTATGGGAGTGGGGACTTCAGGCCTACAATCATGGTAGTATCATGCACCTTCATTTGCCCTGCACTGGCAAAAGGCTGTTGACCCTGATAGAATGAATGATGCTGCAGGGAAAATAAGTTCCTTTGTCACCTTCTCATTGATGCTGTGGTTAGAAGGCTGGACACATATATTAGCAGAGGAGCACACTTTGTACTTTTTTATTCCTAGACAGCAATTCTCCATGCATTTTAATCATCCTTTGTTGTTGCTGTCAAAAGGCTACCAGCTGTGGGAGTTAAGAGTATTTATCTATCCTTCTGGCTGTATTCTGAATTACCAGGATTTGTGAAAAGAAAAAGTACTTCACTATTCTTTGTATAGAACAGGAACCAACTCAAACTTCAATCTACATTTCTGTACAAAATACAATTAAGCACTCACAATTAGAAAATTTTATATTTTTGGGCTTTATACATTATGGCAGAATATATAGAATAATACCTGTGGTGTAAGAGAACTTCAGCTACTCAGTTATGTGAATTTTATATGAACTTATGACTCTAATTCAAAGTGTGCTGCCATTTTTTAAAGTAAAGCAATGGAATCTAATCCAGAAGAACATGAAGACACTCTTTACAAAGAGACCAAGAGTCTTTTTATGAGATTCCTGTATTCCATTTCTTATAAGATCTCACACTGTAAGCAGAGTAAGTATTAATAGAATTTCAGGGCTGAATGCTATCAAATTTAATTTGCTCTAAAGTCCCGTGATGATTGCATTAATATGTCACCTACTTGCTTAAGCTTTAATTATTTTCTTCATTCTGAAGAATAATCTCTTGAAAGATGAGACAAAGTTAATTAGCTCATTCTGAATGGGATGTCTAACCTCAGCCGAATATACACGTACAAATTTAAATTTAAGTTACTCTCAAAGTGAAGGTATGCCATATTTGAAGTTTTTTATTTGTATTCTCTAAATTTCCTTAATTTTAAATGTATGTCTGACCTTACAAATGTAGGAAGAAAACAGGATGGTCTAGATATTTTGGAGGTGAGAATTAAACACAGTATTTGAACTCAGATAGAAAATGTACTCTTCTTTACTTGTATTTCACCTAATTGTTACTTTAGCTGTACTGCATTTATAATTATTAAATGTATACCTGTAAGTGATGCAGCATGACTAAGTAGTTTTGCAAATGAATTATGTACAAACTGGATATTTTTTGCTTTTTTTCTCTTTGATTATATTTACTTTGTATTGTTCAACTATTTTGATAAACACAGGGTATAGAACTTTACTATGAGTGGTGTCTAAATCATCTGCTGTTAGTTTGTAAAGCATTACAAGGTCATTGGACTTTATATATTGTCAAAATAGCTTTCATTAATCATAAGACTGTTGAAATGACCTCCTGCCCTTATGGCTCTGACTCTGTGCAGAAGTCTTGAACAGTAACACCTTTGGTAATCTTGACTGAATCTCTTCTGAGCAGGGGCTGTTCATAATTCCAAATTTAAGGCTAGTTTCAGACAATTATTATTTTTCATTAGGATTTTAATTCAGATCTGCAGGAGTGTAAGGCTGTTATCCCAAATTCTTCATAAATGTAATTTACCTTATAACCTGTAATATAAATCTAAGAGTAGTTTCTCCCAGACTGCAGTTAAGAAACTGAGTTAATCTAAACTTAATATAATTTGAAATACTAAGTACATTTGGTGCAAATTGGCATAGTTCGCGGGAAGCCAATAGAAGTACTGTGCAATATCTGTGCAATATTTTAAAGAAATATTATCTTATATTTATTACATAGCTGATGTTTCAAATATTTATTCTTTATGTTGTTGCTCAATGTCTTGCCTATTGATAAATTATCATCTTTCAATTTTTGGATCTGAATTTATTTGGAAGGACTTGTTTATACCATAGATGGGTGAATAACCTTTTTTCGGTTGCATTGGACTTAGTACTGTTGGTTCAATGGTCATGAAAGTCTGTTAGAAATGCAACTAAGGGCCTTGCTACACACTGCACTTTGAGCTGCTCAAATACTGATTGAGGTTGTGATAGCTCAAGTTTGGAGCAGTTGCACATTAAGACTAAAAACCTTCTCTGACTGTCCCCCACCTGCACAGCTCTGACTTGCGACTAGAGGGCTGGAGAGTAGAGGCCAGGCTAGGAGCTACAGCTGTGAGTTGCCGCTACAGAGCTGGCGAGACAGGACAGGCTTCTATCCCTGCTGTAAGTGGGGGTGTGCCGGTGGGTAATGAAATGGAAGCTAAAGAGGTAATAGGGATGGGGATAGTTGGTAAAATGAAGGGAGTCAGCTACTGAAGGGTAAAATAAAGAGAAGTATAGGAAAAAAAGAATTTAAAAAGAAATAAAGAAGAAATAAATTAACGAAGGTCTTATGTTTTAATAACTACATTAATTAAATGTATTTAATTTACATTTAAATTAAGGGGAGAGGGGGTTCTAGTCATGTTTCCTGAGGTGGCTAGGAGGTGGGAGCAGTAAGGGATTGCACTTTTGGGCGATTTACTGCCCCTGTCCTGGGAGCGAAACCCCAGCGCATGGGACCTGATCTGGCCCCCGAGCTTGTTTTTCCACCCCCATCCCCTCCCTAGACCCCATTCCTGAACCCATCAGTGCCCTGTGACCAGGCAGGCTGTTTGCATGGGGTTGCATCCCTGGTGGCAGGAGTATCCCAGTGTCCCAGGGGTGGGAGGGGGAGTTGGCTTGATGCCAGAACTGCCCCCCAGGCACTAGAGTTTAGGGGTTGGAAAGTTTGTCCACACAGAAAAATAGGGTGGGAGATGGGAGACTGCATTCTGGGATGCTGGAGTACCATATTTTCACGCATATACCCGGCCCATGGGTATAAACCGCACCCATGTATAACCCGCGGAAAATTGTATTTTTGTAAATAAGTTCATGTATACACGGGGAGGCGGCGCAGCCCGGCCTGCCCTGGCAGTGGTGGCGCAGCCCGGCCTGCCCGGACCCAGTGGGGAGGCTACGCAGCCTGGCCCGCCTGGCCCCAGCCCCTGCAGTGGCAGCAGTGCAGCCCAGCCTGCCTGGGCCCAGTGGGGAGGCAGTGCAGCTGGCCCCAGCCCCAGCGGCAGCAGCAGCACAGTCCAGCCTACCTGGGCCCAGCGGGGAGGCAGCGCGGTGCAGCCCTGCCCACCCTGGCCCGGGCCCCAGCCCCCTGTGGCAGCACAGGTGGCCCTCGCGGCAGCAGCGGTGCAGCCCAGCCTGCCCGGGCCCAGCGGGGAGGTGGCCCAGCCCACCCCGGTCCTGGCCCCGGCCCCCCCATGGGGAAAAAAAGTCTTCTGATAGCCCGCAGCCCTGTATAGCCTGCACCCATCCACTTTTTTTGTAAAATCACATATACAACGTGGGATATATGCGCAAAAAATATGGTACTTCAACTTGGGTGGCTCATCTGTGGGAAGTGGCCACACATTAATGGACCATGAGCTGGGTAACACAGATCAGAGATAAATTGCCCTGGAGTGGCATCACTTTAAAATCACCTTCAGTGTGTGCTTAAAAGTAGTTTCAGGTGTTAATACTCTGGGAGTAACCTATAATTAACATGTAATACAGTCCTAACAAAGTTCCTGGCATGTCAATCAACATCATCTATTCCAAACAAATTTTAAAGAATTTTTAAATAGTTAAACAATGTTAGTCTTCGTTCTGTTTTAATAGAAAGGAAAGCATGGTATTGTACACAATCACTTCCAGCTCCCTGGAATGCTGTTCTACGATTATCATAATTAACCTTTGATTATTCCACCTGAAGAAAATTATCTCATTTCCTCATGATTATTTCCTCTATGCTGTTTAAATCCAGCTATAACTACAATTCACTATTCCTGAAGAAAGTAGAAAATGCAACACTGATCTTTGTGTTGAACCCTCATGTAGTAATATGCAATAATTTTAGAAATTAGAACCAAGGGGTATAATAGAGCCATTTTGATTAATTCAGCTGACAAATATCTGATTGTGCATTTGGTAAAAATATTAGACTGGTGTGTAGGGAGGTGAAGGGCTCATATCTTAAAAGAACAAATAGATGGCTCTGTGGATGGGGAAAAACAGTGGACATAATATGCCTTAACTTTAGCAAGGCTTTTGATACCATCTTCCACAGCATTCTTGCAAGCAAGCAGAGGAAGCATGGGTTAGATGAATGGATGTTAAGGTGGATAGAAAGCTGGCTGGACTGTCGGTCTCAACGGGTAGTAATCAATGGCTCAATATCTAGTTTGGAATGGTATCAAGTGGAGTGCCCCAGGGGCTGGCTTTGTTCAATATCTTCATTAACAGTCTGGAATCTGGGATGGATTGTACCCTAAGGAAGTTTGTGGATGACACCAAGATGTGGGGTCTAGTAGATACATTGGAGGGTAGAGCTAGGATTCAGAGTAACCTCAACAAACTGGAGGTTGGGCCAAAAGAAATCTCATGAGGTTCAACAAGGACAAGTGTAAATTCCTGCACTTAGGATGGAACAATCCCATGCACCGCTACAGCCTGGGGACTGATTGACTAAGCAGCAGCTCTGCAGAAAAGGACCTGGGGGTTACAGTGGACAATAAGGGGGATATGAGTCAGTAGTGTGTCCTTGTTGCCAAGAAGGCTAACAGCATACTGGGCTGCAATAGTAGGAACATTGCCAGCAGATCAAGGGAAATAATAATTCCCCTATATTCTGCACTGGTGAAGCCACATCTGGAGTCCAGTGTCCAGTCTTGGGCCCCCTACTATAGAAAGGATGTGGATAAGTTGGAGAGAGTGAAGCACAGAGTAACCAAAATGGGTCAGGGGCACATGACTTCTGAGCAGAGGCTGAGGGAACTGGGCTTATTGAGTTTGGAGAAGAGAAGACTAAAAGGGGATTTGATAGCAGTCATTAACTACCTGAAGTGTGGTTCCAAAGAGGATGGAGCTAAACTGTTCTTAGTGGTGAGAGATGACATAACAAGGAACAATGCTCTCAAGTTGCAGCGAGGGAAGTTTAGGTTGGATATTAGGAAAAACTTTCTTATGAGGGAGGGCAGTGAAGCACTGGAACAGGTTACCTAAAGAGCTGGTGGAATCTCCATCTTTGGAGGTTTTTAAGGCCCGTCTTGACAAAGCCCTGGCTGGATTGATCTAGTTAGGGATGGTCCTGCTTTGAGCAGGGGGTTTGACTAGATGACCACTCGAGGTCCCTTCCAACCCTAACTTTCTATGATGATAGATATGAACAAGGTATTAAACCACTTTGCTCCCATATTGTGGTAAGATCACATAAAGAGTTTAGTGATTTGCTTCCAGCTAATGGACCTGATTTTTTTACCTCACAGAAAAGAGACTTATAATTCAAATACAGACTGCATAAAGTAATATTGTGAGTACTGGCATGAAAGCAATAAGTAATGTGATTGGTTAAAATAATAGGTCTAATGAAAATTTGTATTTACAATAAAACAGGAAATTATTGAGCATTAAGTCAACACTGAAAGAGCAACCTGAATAGATTTGATTTGATTTAATTGTAGAGTAATTATGCTAGTCTCTATTAGAAATAAAGAATATTTATTATTAAATTTAGTAATTAAGTATAGTGAAGGAGTGTTCATTTCAGTCATGTCATAAAGGAATTAGTAGTACTTAATTTACTTTGTTTTAATTTATAAATTCAGGGATAAATCAGATTTGGTCCAAACAGATTATCAGCAAGTAACATAATAAGTACAGAAGTTGTTTATTTTTCTTAACATGGAGAAGTAGGAAATAAAAATATCAAATGTTTCTCAGTGTACCCATGCAATATTGCCCTGTTAGAATACAGAGAGCTAGATGCAAAGGGGTTGTTAAGAAGTCATGCAGGAAATTTTAAACAATGGCCTAAGTGGCACCCTTTCAAACACAATAGACTATTTTAAAGCCCTAAAGGGGCAGCCTCAGCTCAGCCCTTGTAACAGAGTGGATTTGCCCAGGTTGAGAAGAGGGTGATTGTTATGAAGTACCTGCCAGAGGGATGCTTGCTCAGGATCACTAGTTTGATCTCTGATTGATTGCTGAAGCATCCCAAGATTGGCTTCTAGAGCAGGAGGTCCAGGCTTCTTCCCACTCTGAGAACCTGGCCTTTCATTCCCTCATACTTTTTGGTTCTCCCTGGCCCTGACCCAAGGAGATTGCATCCACTTCTGCTCCTGAAAGGGGGACTTAACCTCTTGTTGGGGAGCCCCAGCCCTACCCAAAGATTCAAGAAGTAATCGGACAGCTCTTTAGGCAGTTATTGGAACAAAGCCAGTGGTTCTCTACTCCCATCCAAAGAGTTAAGCTCTCTCTCCAGTCTGGACCACACAGCCAAGAGAACCTCCAAAGATTGCTCTTGCTGTTCTCTTCCCACACTCTTCAGGCACCTGTGCCCCAAAGCTCCTTTTCTGGTCTCTGATTCTAGACTCTGCTCCAAGTGTCTGGCAGCCTGCTTATTCAACCTGCTGTCCCATTGTCTAGTTTATCTCAGTCTCCCTGGGACACCTCCTTTTTGCTACCTGCAATGCCCTCCTCCTATTGAAATCCACCAAGATATTTACGTCATTTGTAGATGAATGCTATGGTACCTTAAACAATACTACATTTGTGGAATGTTAGGGGGTCTTAAAGTTAGAACAGTTTCACAGCAGTCACCGGTTAAGGAGTAATGCTGTTTCTGACCTGCACAATTGTGACTTGCTAATAGGGAGCCTGGTGAGCGGGGGCATGATCAGGAGCTAGGACTCTGTCCCTCCTTGGAGGGGAGTCCTGTGTGTCAGCTGCAGTGACAGCATGGACCCCAGAGAAGCATGTCTCCCTGGGATCCTTGCTCCTGCCACATTCAGTGCTAGGCAGCATGCACCCCTCCCAACTCCCCATGAACACAGGAGGCTGGGAAAGGAAGACACATTCTCCCATATTCTTCTGGCTGGGGGAGAGCTGCCCAGATGTGAGCAAAGGCTTCACCCTCTGGGGACAGGCCCACATGCCTAGCCCCCAGCCTAGGGGTCTGGATCAGGTCTCCTGGGGTCCTTGGAGCTGGTAATGTGGTGCCATGCGGGCTGGAGTCACACCCAGTGTGAGGTGGGTGGGGTGTTGTCTTGGGACAGTACCATTCTCTGGGCAGTTGAGCTTGATAAGGTGGAAATTTCTCACGGGTAGAGAGCTGGGAACTGTGTGTCCTGGGATGCTGGATGGCTGTAAATTTTGTCCCTTTTATCTCTGTGGAGCAGACTAATAATACCGTACCTGGAGCTAGGCAGAATAGCTCAAAAAGCAGCCTTCACCAAATTGGCATAATTTTAAGACACTTAAAGGGTACTTAGCACAATTTAACACCTTTAATGCATGGATGTACACATTTTAAGTGACTTTAGAATAGTTTAAAGGTAACTTGTAACACCACCCTCATTACCCAGCAATTCTGCCTTCACTGCCTCTTAAACCTGTTCTTTTCTCCCTATACATTAACCAGGGGAAATTGAGTCACACAACATTAAGACAACATGAACCCAGTTAAAAACAGAAATAGAACCCCCAAAGTCTGCCACATCCATCAAGACACAAATGATCAGCCTTATATGCCACATCCACACAAGCAGGGGTGTGTGTTTGCAGCAGCACAAATAGTAGCAACACATTGTCCTGCTGCTCCATGTGCTGTGGGGGGCGAGCGGGGGCACAGGGTGCCTCAGTGCAGGGTAGCCAGCAGGCAGCCCCCATGCTTAGGCACCCTGTGCCCCAACCAGCTGGGGAGTGGCATGTGGAGATGGAGGAGCAGGCAACCTGGGGCTACCCGTTCCTCTATCTCCTTGCACAGCAGCCAGCCTCTCCCCAACTGGCTGGGATGGTGTGTGCCTCAAAACAGGGGAGAAGGCAATCCTGGACTAGTTGCTTCCCTCCTCTACTGAGGAGCCCCACACTGAGGTACATGGAGCTCCTGTCTCAAGGCTGGGGAGTGGCTGGCTGGGACGCAGGGTGCTTCAGTGTAGGGGCTTTCCTGTCTCCATGTGCTACTCCTCATCTGGCTGGGGCATTGGGTGCTTCAGTGTGGCAATGTGGGGGCTCCACGGTCCATGGAGACGGAGTATCATGTAGCCCTGTCTGTTCCTGTCTCTGCATTTGTCCTGGCACATGGCACTTTGGTGTTTTGCACCCCTTTTTTGTCAGGGTTTGTTTGTTTTTTTTTTTTTTTGCCCCAGCACTGTAAATTAGCAGTGGGGCACACAGTTTAACACGCAACATGTGTGGTTTGTGGTGCCACAGAGTGCACATGCCTGCACATCTGGATCGGGTCATAGACAGGAAGGAAGGGAGATGCAGCAGGGGATTTGGACTGAGAGCTTTGGTCTATAGCAAGCTGGATCCTTAGGAAAATGGGGGACCCAAAGGCTAAGTCATATCTACCTGCTAGCTTGAGGAAGATGCTAGGCACAAGTCAGGGAATATGCATGCAGATCTCTCTTGTTTTAAAAACATTTTTACAATTGCTTTATATCTGTTGGGAATTACACTTTGCTTTGAAGAAACTTCAGTTTCTTCAACACTATTAGACTGATTCACAAAGGAACTTCAGTGGGAAAAATGTGATGTAAATGGAATTTAGGGGCTTGTGTCCAAGAAATCAGTTCACAAGAACTCCACATAACCTGTTTAAGCACCTGTGACCACACGGATGCATATATTTTCTGGTAAAACTTAGGTGCCTGAAGTGTTACCAAATTTGCCCATTACTTTGGGGTGTGCTCATTTAGTAGGGATAGTTTCTAGGGTCTTGGTGATTCTGTCAATGTGCTGCTTGTGTTACTATACGAAGCTGTATCTCTCCCTTCTGCAAGCCCTCACCCCCAGTGGAGCTATCTTGCAGGACTCAATCTCAATGGGACTGGGTTCCTCGAGCCACCAAATCAGTCATACACACACAAATTAACGTGACACGCCTGACCTGGCCGGGCTGATCAGCATGGACAGGCTGACACCCCCATATGCCAAGAATCAGTTCATAAGAGCAACAATAAAATGCAGTCCAACACAAGCACACGGGTAAACAGAATCCCTCTGAATCCGGCTGGGTGTCCAGCTGACACCCTCATGGGCCAGCATTCAGTTCATAAGGGCACGTTGGAGTCAAACTGAGTTAATCAGCCTGTACAAGCTGATCCCCTTATGTGTTTCAAACTCAGCACGTCCCAATCTTTGGCCTCTTGATGAGCAGACCCCACAATAATTTGAGCTTAACAGGGATCTTTAGCTTAGGTAAAAGAAGCGTTGCTGCAGAGCACGGGAGGAAAGAGAAGCAGAGAAGGAAAAATATACCCAATTACTACCAGTTTGACTATAAAAATTATTTATTGCTAAGCATATGAAATATATAATGGTACTAGTAGTAATAGACTTGCAAAAGAAAAACAAACACAAACAATTACAGTACTACCCTGGTTTCA
>NW_005843104.1:172820-181025 GCF_000455745.1 Alligator sinensis | reverse complement strand
GGTGAGTCCTTTGTGAGTCAGACAGACTGCATCCTGTGCCAGGGTTGCCCAAGAATAGAGAGCTGAGGCGTAACAGAAGTTTGACTACTGCAAATGCCCAGAGGAGTCACACTGGCTAAACTAGGTATTTAGATGCCTGCCACCTGCTTAAAGCTATTTGGGATTCACAAACTAGTTATCGCTGCAGTTAAAGTTCCTGAAGAGCCTGATTCAATAGGCATGTCCAGGGAACACCCAGCACAGACTGACAGTATTGAGTTCATGAATATCCATGACTACTTTTATTCAGATATGGTATTGGTAGTGTTTTATTAGTAGTATATGGTATTGGTAGTGTTTTAGTTAATCTGGAGCACTAGTCCAGGAAGTGGGAGACCCAAGTTCAAGGCCTCCTTCAGTCTGAGATGCTTCTAAATCATATCTCCTACCTCCCAACAGAGTATCTTACCCAGAAAGATGGGCTGGAGGTACTCTTCACCCCTCTGGTTGAAGTTAGGCCACTGTACAGAAAGGAGTGCAACATTTATGGGTCCAAAGGGAAAGCAAGCAAGTGGGATCCTGACTCTGTAGCTCAGTGATGCGGGCACTCTCACAGGAAAGGTGAATCTGAAGTTTTGGTCCTTACTGCCAAGTTTGTTTATACAATGAATTATATCCACTATCACTTTAATGTAATAACCAACACTGGAAGAAGGGACTGGCCATGGGAAGTTTTGGTCTAGATGTTGTCTTAAAAATTTAGCATATCTTCATAATCTACATCTATTCATTACATATAGAAAACTGATGGATTTAATGGCCTCTTTTAGTAATACATGGTACTGTTTTAGATATATTGTATCATCTTTATATTATACACATAACATCTGATCTGCAATGTACCGAGCAGCTTTAAATCCCATTAAATAGTTAACAGTTAAAGTGTGCCCAGGGAACCCAGCAGAAGCACTCAATAGGAATGTGACTGTGCACATCACAATGACAAATGTTACTTTTTCTTGGGCCCTTGGCGGACATTACACTTAAGAAGTGATTAACCAGCTAATCACATCATAACTATTAACCCAACCACACATTAATGGCCCAATAAAACAGGGAATAACCCACAAAGTTATTGCACAAAATATGTCTAATAACTTTGTGGCTGGTTCCCATCAGACCTTAAAGTGAATGTGTGGGCAGTTTGCTTTTGGGGCTGGGAGGCCACCAGAGTCTTGAAGGGCTCTAGCTGACTCCCACAGCTAGTGATTGGTATGCCCAGCCTCAGGATTTCACCAGTCTTGAAGGTCTCCCAGCTGTGATGGAGCACTTGACACCTGGCTTGCTGCTTTCTGGTCCAGGGGGAGTTCAGTGTCATGATAATAGTTATTGTAATTTGGCATAATTGGGATCTGATCCTCTATCCCACAATCGCACGTGTGTGAAATGGCAGGAGGTGCAAATGTTGGGACTGGTGTTACCAAATTTGCCCATTATTTTGGGGTGTGCTCATTTAGTAGGGATAGTTTCTAGGGTCTTGGTGATTCTGTCAATGTGCTGCTTGTGTTACTATACGGAGCTGTATTTCTCCCTTCTGCAAGCCCTCACCCCCAGTGGAGCTATCTTGCAGGACTCAATCTCAATGGGACTGGGTTCCTTCAGTCACCAAATCAGTCATACACACAAACACACACAAATTAACGTGATACGCCTGACCTGGCCGGGCTGATCAACATGGACAGGCTCCAAGAATCAGTTCATAAGAGCAACAAATAAATGCAGTCAGACACAAGCACACAGGTGAACAGAATCCCTCTGCATCCGGCTGGGTGTCCAGCTGACACCCTCATGGGCCAGCATTCAGTTTATAAGGGCACGTCTGAGTCAAACTGGGTCAATCAGCCTGTACGAGCTGATCCCCTTATGTGTTTCAAACTCAGCACGTCCCAATCTTTGGCCTCTTGATGAGCAGACCCCACAATAATTTGGGCTTCACAGGGATCTTTAGCATAGGTAAAAGAAGCGTTGCTGCAGAGCACGGGAGGAAAAAGAAGCAGAGAAGGAAAAATATACCCAATTACTACCAGTTTGACTATAAAAGTTATTTATTGCTAAGCATATGAAATATATAATGGTACTAGTAGTAATAGACTTGCAAAAGAAAAACAAAAACCAACAATGACAATACTACCCTGGTTTCACTAAGTATTTGGGGAAACTTAGCTCAAGCTTAACTGATACAGTTCAGGTTCAGAAGTTTATGCCTAGAAAGAAGACAGAGAACGCTGGGATCTCACCTAGTCCACGGTACTCAGGCTGCAAAGCTGACAGGCACAGTCTGTAGCACAGTCCTTGAAGGGAGAGATGATCTGTTCTTCCAGCGTCCCAAGAACGACAGGGGATGGTGTCAGCACAGGGGTTTTCTTCTTCTCCTTCTTTCCTCCTGCTTCTACTTCTTTTCCTTCCTTTTCCTCTTCCTCTTCTTTCTCTTTTTTTTCTAGCAGCACACACACTTACAGATTTTTATACCCTCAGTTCAGCTGCTCCGTAGCACCCTCAGTAGTGTAAATCATTGTCTTTTCTATTGACAAGGGGTTATCTGGTTTGGACCATCTCAGGAAACTGATTGATAATCAGGAAACACTTAAGATTAGGGAGTAACCCAAATACTTGGGAGCCAGCTTGAAATTCCTATGGGTGGCAGATATACTGATGGGATATCTCATGGTTTCTTCAGGAACAATAGATAGCTTGCAGCATCAGGATTTTGGATTTTTACTTGTTGTGCACAAGCCTCAGCTTAGCATGACTTTTCCAGATCTTACTATAGTCTTTTAACAGACTTAAAGCAATTATTGGGGTGCTCATAACCTTTTGTGGAGAGGACTCCCACCAGTCGTCTCGGGAAAGATACGACAACACCTGTAATTAGGGCTCCAGCAGGCTGGATGCTGTGATGAACCCTTAACCGTTGTTCCAATGTTGCCCATACCCCTTCTGACTCGGTCTCTTGCCTTAGCATTCCCTAACCCGGCAACCGAGTTTTAGTCAATCAAGTTTAAATAGGCCTCCCATAGTGGGACCGGGGAATGTACGGCCCGAGATGCCTATTAAACTTAGAGCTGTGTGTGTGTGTCTGGGGGGGAAAAGTCCTTAGTAAATCCAGATTAGAACTGGTCTGATAAATGCTGAGGTGGGTGTATGTGAACATGGGTTGATTAACATTTGAAGCACAGATTCCCCATCATGCAGTGCTCTCCTGCTTCTCTGGTCCCAGAATTCACTGCAGTCTCTGCTTCAGGCTTTCTGTTTTCCATCTCTCTTGTAAATGAATGGTCATCTGGTTCCATCTCGGATGTAAATGAGACCTAGGGCAGTTGATTCACTCTTGTCACCCTTATCTGGTGAGGGTCTTGGGTGCGTCTCTCACTGCACCTTAATCAGTTTCATTTAGGTAGAGGAGGGGAGGGAGGGGGGGGTGAGTCCTTTGTGAGTCGGACAAACTGCATCCTGTGCCAGGGTTGCCCAAGAACACAGAGCTGAGACGTAACACTGGAGATGAGATTGCATCACACCTTTAAATGAATGTCTGCCAGGGGCCTTATTTATATAGTGGATAATAATAAACTGGTACGAACCAAACTCTTAGCTGCACCTTTAGTATTCATTGGACACAACTTATAGGGCAACACAAGAACATATCATAGTTTTCTGGTTCTGGGATTTGTTCTATACCAGCTGGCTGTTACCATATATTTCCATTCTTCCATCTAGAAACTGGAGCGGCACAAGGTGTTGTAGAGCCAGGATAACAATGGGGCTGGATTCAGTTATGAAGATACCAATGGCTTCTGTTTCTTTCCACTGCTAAAATGGGGTAGATGAAATTGTGTGGCTCAGAGATTCTAGCCTTTCATTTTCAGACTGTTTCTGACCTATAATTCCTTACACGGTTCTATTTCCTCCTGTTTTTGAAGGTCACTTCTTTTCAAGTCAGTAATTAAAAAAAATGACCTACAAAGTTTTCAGCAATTATAACTCTTCTAAAATGTAACTGACCATCAACTTTACCAAAAACTATATAGGATCCAAAGAGTTAACAATAAGGTATTCAGTG
Organism: Alligator sinensis; assembly: GCF_000455745.1. Lineage (NCBI taxonomy): Eukaryota > Metazoa > Chordata > Crocodylia > Alligatoridae > Alligator > Alligator sinensis. Next base: position 176,929 of record NW_005843104.1, on the reverse strand, counting down.
GTTTGATCTTTTTCTCTGTCAGTAAATTAATGACTTACCAGATTGTGATGAAATGCTAACATGACAAGAGCAAAAATGATAAGGTCAACTGACCTGAATATCAGAATTAATTAGCCTGGGTATAGATTGACAAATAATTTGTGAAAATCACAAGAAACATTTAATTAAGCTTATAACGAGAGTTGCAGTTTGCTGTGTCTACATTGTTTCTTTATTTCACCAATGTAAACAAATTAGGTTTAATAGTGTGTCGATCATTGTTTAATCTCCACAGTGCATCTAATTTGTAATGTTGGTTTCCTAGTAATCAGAAACTTTCAGAAGAAAACGTTTTAAAAACTGGATGTATGCTGTCTGGTCTCAATACACAGTATCTCCTCATTGCTTATTTTAACACTTTCCAATCCAAAGAGACAATTTCAAGTCTCTTTAAACTAGCCTCACCAGAGGAGGGGGCCGCAGGAAGACGAGGAGACACCACCCGAGCAAGACAGGTGACACGTGCAAGGAGTGCCCAAGTAAGAAACAGGGGTCCAGATAGTCTTCCTAATCGGGGGGTGGCACGTGCAGCTATGCAAGGCCTTAAATGCCTATATACCAATGCTCATAGTATGGGGAACAAACAGGAGGAACTCGCCCTCCAAATAGCCAGTTCAAACCCAGACATCTTTGGGCTTACAGAAACGTGCTGGGATTCATCCCACGACTGGGCGGTTAGCATTAGGGGCTATAGGCTTTACAGGCGGGATAGAGAAGGAAGGAAGGGATGGGGTGTGGCGCTCTATGTCAAAGAGCAATACACATCCTCTGCCAGCAAAATAGGGTTGGAGGAGGGGCAAGCTGAAGTGTTCTGGGTCAAGATACAAGGGGGTCGGGGGGAGAGGAATTTAACGGTGGGGGTCTACTACAGACCCCGCAACCAAGGGGAGGACCTGGACTGGGAATTTTCGGGCCAGCTTGCAGAGGCACTTAAGACAAGGGATGTAGTTGTCATGGGTGATCTAAATTACCCAGACATCTGCTGGGAGGAGCAGTCAGCCAGGTTGGACCATTCCAGGAGGTTCCTGGCTGAGATACAGGACCTCCACTTAACACAGGAGGTGCACAGTCCCACCAGAGGAAATGCCCTGTCGGACCTGGTCCTGGCCATAGGCAATGATCCCCGGCAGGGACCAGGACTCCCCCACCGTGTTTCAGTACGGATTCGAAGTCAGTCCTTTGTTTTCCAAACCCTGTGGATAGTTTGGGGCCACGGGTACTATAAAACCCTGAGGCCCATGCAGGTACCTGGCATCCAGCATCTGTAGGGTGGTCAGGTCCCTGCTGTGGGAGCCAGGGTCAAGCTGGTCTCCGATGAGACATCCTCAGCTTCGGTGGAGGGAAGCTGGATGGGTCGGTGCCTGTTCCAGCACCTCCTCTACTCTGAGGTTAGTGCTGCCCTAAAAGGGAAGTTTTGGGTTGGCCTGGGCCAGCATGGCCCCCTGCAGGCTCCCAGATGCCCTGTGGCTGCCACCAGCTTCTGAGAGCCCCTGTGGGACTTATCACTTGCATCTGCAGCCTCAGGACTCTGGGTGGTGCCAGGCACATTGGCCACCTGCTGTCTTTCCTGGCTGGGTTCCAGGCCCAGATGGAGTCCAGCTTTTGGCTTTCAGCTTTGGCTGGAAGGTGAGCACATGGGAAACCTGCTGTGCTCAAGGAGCAAGGACATGCTGTCTGCCTGTGGGCCTGCCATTCACTTTCAGGACAGTCCAGGGTCCCAGGGACTATGGGGCACCCCAGTGGTCATGAACCCCAGTAAGTGCAGGGCCCAGTTGGGTCTCTACTATACATGTATTGTCATGCAGCAAATTTAGAGTGAGTCTTGACAACTCCCATTTCCAGAATTGACAGAAACTGGATCCAGTTCTCAAACATTGCTCTGAAACTCTTCTAAGTGCACAAGTGGCAACTTTTACTTTTTGCTGTTTCAGCTCCAGTGTCATTTTCCCACAAAGCTAGGGATGTGGTAGTTTGCCTAAAACATTTAATCTTCTAGAAAAAATGAAAGAACAACCTGTTCAAATTTGCTGATGATACCAACATTTGGGGTGAGGTGGGGGAGGGAGGGAAAGACTGCAGAAAGACCTGGATAGGTTGCAAGGGTGGGATAACAAAAACAGGATGCGTTTCAATACGGACAAGTGCAGGGTGCTGCACTTGGTCAGTAGTAACCAGCAGCACACTTATAAGATGGGAAACTCCCTTCTTGAGAGCATGGAGGCAGAAAGGGATCTTGGAGTCGTCATTGATTCCAAGAGGAACATGGGCCGACAATGCGAGGCCACAGTCGGCAGGTCTAACCAGACCCTATCGTGCATCCACAGGTGCATCTCAAGTAGGTCCAAGGAGGTGATCCTCCCCCTTTATGCAACATTGGTCAGGCCACAGCTAGAGTACTGTGTCCAGTTCTGGGCACCCCACTTCAAGAGGGATGTGGACAACATTGAGAGGGTCCAGAGGAGGGCCACCCACATGATCCAGGGACAGCAGGGCAGACCCTACAATGAGAGGCTATGGGACCTGAACCTGTTCAGCCTTCACAAGAGAAGGCTGAGGGGGGACCTGGTGACCATTTATAAACTCGCTAGGGGGGACCAGAAGGGTTTGGGGGAGACCTTGTTTCCCCTAGCACCCCCCAGGATAACAAGGAATAATGGCCACAAGTCATTGGAGAGTAGGTTTAGATTAGACATCCATAGGAACTACTTCACAGTTAGGGCGGCTAGGATCTGGAACCAACTTCCAAGGGAAGTGTTGCTGAATCCTACCCTGGGGGTCTTTAAGAAGAGGCTCAATGCCTACCTGGCTGTGGTCACTTGAGCCCAGTTTTCCTCCTGCCCAGGCAGGGGGTCGGACCTGAAGATCTACAAGGTCCCTTCTGACCCTACTTCTATGGGTTTGGGATGCACCAACCTCAGAATTATGTTCTGCCTATGCGACTTTTTGAAATATTGGGATTCCCACAGAATTGCAAAAGCTTGGAGCCTAAGTGCCTGGCACCATGTACTAATGCAGCTGATAACATTCTGGAACTGAGGAGAGCTGGTGACACCGGGATGCCCATAGAAGAGCCTCTGACCTTGAGCAGCTGGCATAGAGAGTCCTCAAGAGCCCAGAGGGGCTCTGCTGCTGAAGCTTTCTGGGACAATCACTACAGGAGTGGAGATTGCAAGCAAGGCTGGTCAGAAAATATGTTGAGGGGAGTTGTGACCTGGAGAAGCCGGCCCTGCAATGCTCTGGCAGTTAAGGTTACTTTTGCTTTTTTTTAAATTTTCATTATTTGATGATCAGCCCAGGAAACCGGGCTATCGCCCTGAGAAAGGGGAGAGAAAGCAGCTGGAATCAGGTGAGGCAAGCTGGCAAGGGAACCGGCCTTAAAGGGCCAGCCAGAGTTGGAGATGAAGAGAAACCAGTACCCTCAGTGAAAGTTCCTCAGGATAGACTGATTGCCCTGATTTGCTCATGAGAACCTGTTGGGTTTACTTGGAGTTTTGAAGTAACTGAATGTCGCAGAGCACCTCAGTGCTCTGCTCCTAGGGAGTAGAAACTGCCAGGGAGAGAGCGCCCTGGCAGGACATAACGAGCCCAGATGAGGGTTGCCAGGGTAACGGGCACAGCTGCGGGTTGCTGGGGCAACTAAGGAGAGCCAGCTGCCTATAGGAGGCAGGGCCTGGCCCTTATAAAGCCCAGGGCTGAGACCAGGCTGGCAGTTCCCTGCCAGCAACCGGAGAGGCAGGAGCTCCCTCGGCCGAGAGATGGGTAGAAGCCCGATGGCCAGTACAGCTCGTGAGTGCTCCGAAGGTTGGAGTAATGGTGCTAAGTTATAGCCAGGCGGCTTACTGTGTAGTGGCTAGGTGCCATAGGTCTTAGTTGTAGCCAGGAGGCTCGAGTTTATGTTTGGCTTTGATATGACACCGGAGGCTTGGGTGAGGCTGTAGGGGTTGGAGGAGGCCTCATACGGACCCCAGAGGTGTGGGGCCCCTGAGCGCAACCAGTGGGTTGCGGGCGGGGAACAGACCCCGGGTTGTATGCGGGGTACGTAGACCCCAGCCCCAGAGAGGGGCAGCTAT
>NW_005843104.1:162812-172738 GCF_000455745.1 Alligator sinensis | reverse complement strand
TGAGAAGCCCGAGGCGGGCACGGCAAGCCCCAAAGAGGGGGAGTGCCATATTGGTCTACTGAGAAGCCCGAGGCGGGCACAGCGAGCCCCAAAGAGGGGGAGCGCCATTGTAGAGAGAGCCCGGGAAGCGGGCATGCAGACACACCAACGTCTATTACATCAGCGAGGCTTGGGGCGTGGTATTAGGGGCTGGTAGGAGCCACGCATAGCCCATCAGGCTAGGGTGCTTGGGGAGCACCCATTATACCGGGAGACCCCCAGGGGGTCCGAGAACCGCGGGGACAGAGGTCCCAAGTAGCTGTGCCCAGGGAGTCATAGGCAGCCTCCCAACTATATATATATACATACATACATACATATACATATACACACTCCAACAAGACGTGGCGGGCGAGAATTAGAGGGTGCCTTGGGCCGGCCTTGACACGGAGCGAGGGACTTCAGGGAGATCACGGCCCTCCTGACGGACCCCGCCGTGACACTGAGGTACTTTATCTAAGAGTGACCTGCTTGAGTAACATGGAGTGGGCAATTGACAGACAGAACTGATTATTGCTCCTTGGGATGAATGAGTTCTGAGACACCCCACCAGCAACCCTGTGGACCCCATATGGGACAAGCAAATCCACAACAGGCAAGGAAACTTACCTGTGAGGCAGGAATCAGCAGAGCTGCAGTGACGCACAGCACTGCCACCAGTTTAAAAGCTGCCTGTCACCACAACTTAAAAGCTGCCTGGCATCAGCCTCAGGCACCACCGCGGGGAATTTAAAAGTCACTCTTAGTGCCAGTGAGGGAGGAGGAAGAACTGCCTCAGGGCCAGCTGAGGCTGTGGCAGAGGCAGCGTTGGGGCATTAAGGCAGTATGGTACTGGAGCCACAAGGGCTCAATTAGCACGGAGTCAAGAGGACTCTGTTGTGTGGAGGCTGGAAAGCCTAGCCTCAACATTTTTGCTAAATGTAACTCCCATAGGGAGTAGAGAGAATTTCTTAAAGCCTGCAGGGGCATTTTTTTGCTCAAGAAAGGGAACCCCTCCAGCGTGGAGAATTTTCTTTGGTTTTTTTCTTCTTTTTGCTTTGCCACATTACCTGAGGGGCTGTCAGGATCAGGACCTACTTAAGGCTCTTATCTAGGGCTCAACTTAGGGACTAACCCTCTGCAGGTGAGAATTTAGGAGGCAGTCCAAAAAAGGCCAAGGAAATGCCACCAGGATTGCCACAAACCATAACCGAATCAGGTTGGAGGCCTGCATCATACTTAATCATCTCAACACCAACGGCTGATGTGTGGCTGGGGTGTAGGGGAGGTGGAGCCCCAGATTCAACTGCTCCCAGAAGTGAGAGTACCCCAAGTGGGGCCTCTTTATTGATAACTCTGAACCCCTCCTGTTAATTTCATTACCATCAAAGTCATGGCAGGCAAGTTGAGGGGAGGTCCAACTATGTGGACACTCGAGGAAAATTATGAGACTTACAAGCAGGAGCGTTACACTCCCTAATAAAGTTTTCTAGTTCTGTATTATTTACCATTTCTTTCTTTTTCTTTTTTATGAAATGCTATTTTTAATAGTTATTATGACCAATATTATTAATCTTATTATTACTTATTATTTTATTATTGTCAGTTAAAATTTTTTAATTGTATTATTGTTAATCAGATTTTAGTGTTATTACTTGGATATTTTTTTTTGTTTTGTTTTGTTTCCCCCCACCCCCCAAATGGCTCCTAGAACAAGAAGACCCTGCACATCTGTGGTTACTGCAACACCCCCTATAAAACAAAGTAAATTTGACCCTTATTTGATGAAAAAATCAAACCTTAGATATAAATAGTCCACAAGTATATTTATCAACATCAAACTCCTTTACTCATTTAGATTTGGGTGCTGGTTCTTAATTTGATTCTTTATTACATAAGGATAAATCTTTACAGGAAGGCATATCTGGAATAGATAACAACTCTAACTCGCAGACAATTGAAAACATCAGAGTCTTCTTTTCTATACTTGCAGACCATGCCATCTTGACAGTTAAAACAATTCACAGATCTCACAAAATGGAATTGTTATATTCCAAAATAGGAGATCTAGAAGTAATATTAAGAGAGGCTAAGGAAAACTTGAGTGAACAATGGCACTTTTTCAGAAAATAACTTTTATTAGAGGTCAACAGAATGATTAGGATAATAGAAACCCAGACCAGCCAGAGGTTAGGGGGAATAGAGATCACTCAAAAGATACCAATCAGACTACCCCCATGTATCAAGGTGGGACAGGAAATGCCATTTTAATAAAAGATATTATGTCTATAATAGTAGTTCCCCTACCAAACGGTTATATTCCCCTTTGGAATACTCCTGGAAGGGTCATGCAACATCTGCAAATGTTATTGTCCATGAACATATGAAGGAGGGATGTTAAAAAAAGTCATGCAATTATATAGTAGTACACCAGTTAAGAAATATATGATACAACTATGTTCCCCTTCACTAGTGCCCCTGTTCATGAGGAGAAAGAGGGCCCTGATTAATTGGGAAGTTAACCTAACAAGGGTTTTTGCTGTATCTAAAAACTTACCCCTTTGTAAAAAATCTCCTACTTCAGGCACAGTCATCAGAGAGACCACCAGCCCAGTTCAACCATACTGGGAAAAGATGAGGAAAAGTAAGAGGGTTCCCAAAGTTAGAGGGTCAACCCAATTTATATAGTAATACAATTAGACAGGAATCCACAAATTTGATTGAATTGGATTCAGCTGATGGACTGGAGGTTGACCTAATGGAGGAAAGGGAGGGATGTCATCATTCCTAATTAGATGAGGAATTAAATCTCCTGGCTTCCTTTGAAAGCTTGCTAACTGAAGAAAAAGATAACAACTTGGCTTGATTGAGAGTTCTCCAGGAAGATTTAATTATAATTAATCAGAAAGGCCAAAATGATCCCTAGACCAGCAAACTGAATCAAGATTCGTAAGACAGGAAGGAGGCGAGGGGAAAACCAGATCACTTTGTGGTACAGGCCCTTCTTATCCAAACTGAAGAGCTAGTTATTAAGAGACCCCTTGTAATACCTCTTTTGAGAATAATATTGATGACCCAATTAATTTCCAGGAGCTTAATAGATGTGATAATGTTTCCCCACTACTGGGCTACAGAAAACCTACCAGCAGCTCAGAGGAGTTAGACATGTCCCTAGGAATGGAAAGGGGAGGTCTGAGTAAGGGATTTCCTGAGAATGAGGACTTGATATCTTTATCCTCCTCTGGCAAGTCACTTTGGATAACTCAGGATATCCCTTTGCCCTGTCCAGATTCACTTCACTTGAATTTGAGAGGGAGAGAAGAGGATGTGACGTTTCCGTTGGAATTAGAAGTGAATATAATAAATCAGGATAGGAAACATCTGGGACAATTTATAACTATAAATGGCTCCCAGAGTTCACCATTCATAGACCTTAACCCCTCCCAGGAAATTGCGTACAAAGATAGGAGCAATTACTGGCAGGAGTATAGGTATCTGGACCCACATGAATTGGGAGATAGTAATCTAGTTCAGCCCACAAAATAGATACCTCAAGTCCATAGCAAAGATAGAGAGAGGGATAAAGAATAGAAGGCCAAGGATAGTTTAACTATAACATAGACTAGTAGAGAAATCTATTTGATGAACCCCTCAGATGATAACCAATCCAATAGTAGAACCCCATGCACTATAAATAACCAGGGGAGTAAGAAAGCCCTCTCCTCGGCAACTTCTATACCAACAGTAAATAGCAAACAAGATGTTATAGATCAGTCAATTCCATTAGACCGTGATGGTGCTGGGGTTTTTTTTGCCTCACTTGAGTTAGAAGCTGAGGATGTAAAATCATCCTGATTCAGAAAGCTCTATCAAAATAGTTGTGGAAAACTTTTAATTATTTCTTGGAATGTGGCAGGATTATTAAGTAAATTAGATGGCAGTGACTTTGAAGCCTTTTTAACCAGTCATGATGTCATAGCATTGCAAGAAACTTGGTGTAAGGAACCCTTTTTTCTAAAGGGCTATTCATGCTTTAGTCTCCCTGACAAAGCAGGCAAAAAGTGTGGGATGCCCCAGGCTAGGTCTTTTGACAATGCTGGCAAACAATCCAGGATGTATTGGATAACATTCTGATACCAGTGGATGGTGCCAAAGATTAAAAATTATTACCTATTTCAATCATGATGCTGTTTCTCTATATCTCCTACTAATACTATGAACCCTGCTTGATCATCTGCACTGAAGAACCAAGATCTCAAAGAAACTTTTGCAGTGCTGATAGTTCAAAGCATCAGTCTTGCTATGGTGCCATCTGGTTATACTGTGCCTCTGTTACTAAGTGTAGGTTTACTGAACTCAATAATAAGACCATGTCTAACACTGTTATCTGCCACTTTGTCCCATATTCTATCAGTGCAGCCCCTATCAGCAGCACCAGCTGAATTGACATAATCTGAGTGCTGTTCTGGAACAGGTTCAGAGAGCAATTTACTGCCATTTCCAGCTTGTCAATGTTATTTGTCCCCTCTGGTCCTGGAATAATTTAGAGTTTTCTACAACTGTCATGAATTATTGACTGCCTGACCCTGAGAAATTCTCAGAAGCTATCCTCACTAGGTGCTACTTCTGTACTTTTTATACCCTCCCCAACTGAGACCACTGGAAGTTCCTAGAACTTGTTGAGATTAACTTCTCAGATACTGACAATCTTTCCACTTTCTTGTGAACATACAGTAAAATTGTTTTCAGATAACATGGAGCCGGGAGGTGGGGGAGAAGGGAGAGCGGCAGCAGCCACACACGGAGCAGTGGCAGCAGAAGGTAGTGGGTGGCAGCAGTGGCTGCCACATGCGAGCTTTCCCCTGCCCCCACCTTGCATCCAGCTGGTTGGCCAGAAATTCCGGTTATTAGAATTTCTGGTTACTAAAATGCTGGATAACAAAGATTTTACTGTACATTAAAATGCCAATTACTGATAAACAAAGCAATTTTGTTCCCTGGAATAACAATGTGTCAAACACTAGCATCTTGTCCTTCGCTTGGCAGGTAAGTGGGTCAATATACCAGGGCTATCTAAAAAGTCAGAACATCCTGCTGCCTTATTCTATCTTTTCTCATTGTTTTAGCTGCAAACAAAAAGCAAAAACAATTTAGAATAGAGGAGGTAAGAGATTGTACCAGTTTGTCAGTGAGCTTGCAGTTCAGAATTGAAAATGACCTGCCTGTCTTGATTTTAGTCTATGACTGGATTGCAACCCTGGTAGATGACCTACTATTGTTGATCTCAGAGGGCCAATAGGTAGCTGAAGTGTCTCTGCAAAAAGCTCTAGATGCCACCTCTAGATCTGTAGTGTTGGCAGCTGTGAAGAAGAAGAGAAAATAATCCTGATGCTGCCCGGGAGCAGGGCAGAGTAAAAAAGAGACCCGGATGAGAAGGAGATGAGTGACATGGCATGGAAGAGTGCTGAAGTGGAGGAGAATGACAGTTGGGTGGTTGGAGAATTGATGAACAGCTGGAGGGTTGATTGAGAAGATTTGCAAGGGGCTGAGGCTGAGGCTGATGGAAGACTTGTCAATGGAAGAAAGATAAAAATACTGGATCAATGCTAGAAGACACAGGAGCCCTGCAAGAAACACTAAAACTTTTCTTTTAAGTTTTATGGTAAGAAAAACAAAAGAACTAACAAGGAAGAGGAATATATTTAAGTTTACTAGTTTTTAAAGAGTCAAGGTTACACGTTAAATAACCGGGAATAACGGTGAAAGGACTTTCATTGCCTGATAAGAATATACCTAAAAGAGGATTGTAAAGAATTATATCATCTTCTAAGGTTTCTTTTCCATATTTTGTTGTGGATCCTAATTTCTTTATATATATGAAACTGTGCAATTATCAAAATCCAAAGGAACAACATGGAAAAATAAAGTCCGAATTCCTAAAATGTAATGATTGATGTTATGTAATAAAAAGAATAAAAGACAATTAACAGAAAAAAATGATAATTGTGAGTTTGTATAATAAGGATGGCAGTATTTTTATAGACTCAGAAGAGAATTACAAGAGTTTGGTGCTAGAAGATAAATCAACATATTTAATTATATATAGTGGTCTTTAAATCCCTCCCTCCCTCCATCCCTCGGATTTCTTTAGCTCTAGGACTAATTAAATCCTACATACTGTTAAGGATTCTAGAGCGCTACTCCATTCAGTGGGAGTTTATTGGCCTCTTATAAGTGCAAGCTTACTTACCATTTCTTCACTGCACACTGAACCACTAGTTTGTTTGCTCCACTGTTGCAATCTGCCCCAGATTCCATTTTCTGGGAACTTTTATGACAGACTGGTGCAGGGAGAAGTTTATACTGTTTCAGCTCTGGGATCTAGGGGGAGAATTTTCATGGAACTTGAAGAAACAGATACTACAATGTGTATTTCCCAGTTTCAAAGAGGATTATCACCAGTCTTGGACCTAAAAAAACCTTTTGGACTGTTTAGTGGGCTACTGAGCTGTGAAACAATGTGCTAGGGGACTGTGATATGGGCAAATTCCACTAGCACTCAGGCCACTTCTGTGGCCTCCTTGTACAATATTTGCTTAAGTGATACCTGCAAAGTGGCCACAAGGAGCTCAGTACATACCTTTACTAAGCAATATACCATCAAGGTCAGATGCTATATTTGGCAACATGGTTCTACAATGACTATTTAACCAGGGGATTCTGAAATCTACCTCCAGGTAAATGGACACTGCTTTGGAGTTACTCATAGTGAGACTGTTTATGTAGAAGATAATTCAAAGGAAAAGGACAAGTTACTTAGTAACAGGGGCCCTAACAGGTAGCCCAGCCTAGGCTAATTGCTTAGCTCGTCTCACCTGCCTAGGGCTCTGACTGGTAGCTAATGATCCAGCTGGCTACTGTTAGGGCTTCCTAATTGCCTGCTGGGGAAAGCACCATTCATATTTGGCTAGGGACAGAAGTTACACATAAACTGGTTTAGGTGATCAGAAACTGGTTTAAAGCTGTAACAGAACAGAAGTTCAAAGCACATAAACCGGTTTGAAAATGGCTGAAACTGGTTTAAGAATTCTGCCAAACCAGTTTATGAAATTTCTGTCCCAGTGCCCTTCCTAGTTCAAGCTAAATTAGAGTCCCCCAGTACATCTCAGCATTTTTTTGGGCTGGGCTGGGCTGGCCTGGGCTGTTTTGCTCCAGCAGAGAAAGGTTGAGGTCTGGGGCCAGGGAGAGGAGTAAAATTCCCTTCTCCCAAGTACAGAGCTGCCTTGCCCTGCCAGAAACTTACTGCTGGCTGGGACTACAAATCCCTGAGGAACCTGGAAGGAGGAAGAGGAAGTGATAAGCAACCCTGCAGAGTCCTGGTGTTGTGATTCCTGGACTGCAAATCTCAGAGACCTTGGGGGCAGCATGAAGAGGAAGTGAACATACAGCTCATGCTAGCTACATGCCAGAGAGGCATGTTCTAGTGCCTCCTGCCTCCCCTCTGCTCCCCTCTGGCTTCTGGCCTGAACCACTGTGGGCATGTGGTTGCATTTCCTGAATCAAAGGTAAATGTGTGTCCAGTTGTTTCTCAGTTTAATCTCCACAACTTAGACTAACTTGCAAAGACTGAATCAATTCAAACTCAGGCTTTTTGACTGTCTGTACTGTGCCTTGAAATCCACCTATAGAAGTAGCCAGCAGGCCCGCCCACCGTTCTGCCTGAAAGTTTGCTGTAATAAGCCTCCCTAGATCACTTCTTGGCTTCTTGTCAGCTGAGGTTGGGTGCACATTTGATCTTTGTCAAAAAGGCTGGGGAGGGATATCAAGTGGACGCAGCAAAGGGGAATGGAAGAAGTGGCAGCAGCATCCTGGTTGTCTGGAACTGTCCCCCCCTTGGAGTGGGGGATCAGATCTAGCAGCTTTGCAGATGGGAAAGGACATGACCTTGACAGACAGAAGATGAGATTAGGTGGTGGATAACTGTGGACTGGATGATGAATGGAAGATTGTGAATCAATGGCAGAAGACAGTGGCAAACAAAGGACAAGGAATGGCAGCAGAACAATGGACAGAGACAATCAGAGGATGGACCATGGCAGGAGGTGAGCGATCGATTGTAACCATAGAATGGAATATGATGGGTGGATAGTGATTTTTTTGGGCTTACAGAGAATGGACCATGGAAGGATGACAGTGAATGGTGAGGAAAAGTAGATGATGGGGAGCAGCAGACAACAGCTTGTAGTACAAGCAATCCTGGATGCAGCAGAGGGGACTGAGAGACTGCAGATGATCTTATATAAGTATTGCTATAATATTTACTTGCTGTCTTGAAAATACAGCTTAAGGACCTGAATAGTTTGATAACAATTCAGAATAATAGGATGTGAACATGGAAACATGTTTAGAAATGTATTGTGAGTGGGTGGATTTTGTGCATGAAGTGCAGGATGTTTTTGGCATATGGATAGGAGCATGGAGGGCAAGGGTGTTAGTGAAATCAGCTGCAGTGAGCACGATGCATTCCAGCATTTTCCCTACTACACGTACATTGTGAATATGTGATATACTTTGGACAACCCAAAGTATATAGCAAATGTGGAGAGGCAAGCCACCTTGCACTCCATTGCCTCCACATCATCTGTTTTAAGTGGCAGGAGAAGGGAGTCTTGGAAGAGTGTGGTCTGCCAGGTAACCTGGACCATAGCAGTTTTGAGAGGATGTAGAGGTGGGGGCCTTGTGGGCCAGGCACTCACAAGAATGGGGTGTTAGGGATAACAATTTTAATCAAAAGCCTCCCAGATGTAGAAGTTGAGAGTAGAGAAAATGATTAGTGACAGACTGTTGCCCATGACACTGGAAGAGGGTGGAACAGAAATAGAAGTTTATTGATGTCTATGGCCCACCAGAGGGAGAGGCCAGGTGCCAGTGCTTTAGAAAATTGGCAACTCATGTGGTGAGTAGAAGGCCACAGGTAGTTGTATAGATTTTAACTGGATGATTGAAGCAGGGGATAGACAATGTGGATGAGAGGCTGGGGACTTGGATAGTTTGGAAAGGCTGCTTTGAAATATTTTAAAAGAGGAGGTTTTAAAAAATGCTCAGAAGGGGGAACAGTGGACCTCAGGAAGCAAATGTGCTCTCACATTGATTTTGTTTCTATCTATAAGGATTTTAAAGTAAGTGTAACCTGGGTGGTACTCCAGGAGGTACCCCCTCTTCAATTGAAGGGATCAGAGCAGGTGCACAAGTCCTGTGGGAGGTGTAGGGACTCTCCTCCCCCTATAGAGCAAAGCCAGACCACCAATGGGGACTTAACCATATACTTTTTAATGAGAGAACAATACTGGGAACATAACCAGTATAAACTAGGGGGTATAGGGGACACTACAATGCCCCAAAGAGGCAGGATTCAACAAAGGTTAGACACCTACAATCATAGACATAGTCATCCAGTTGACAAAAGAGAGGGTTAACCAAAATGTAAAACACAAACAGCAGAACAAACAATACTGGTTGGTGAAATATAAAAGGCACAAAATATAAAATGTCAAATGACAAGGAATATAGGGCCTAGGTACCTGGTGGGGGACACACAATGGCCCCTTTCCACTGCAAAAAGAATTTCTCTCTGTTACTTGACTCACCCCAGCTGGGATTTAAACTCAGATCTCCCAGACAGTGGGCAGAAACTCTGCCACACAGCCACCAGCGCTGGTACTGCTTTAGGCTGCTAGGGGTCTTGACCTTCTCGGAGTGCCAGCCTCATGTCAAGCTGCCTGGCCTCTTATTGGAGGAGCTGGAAGCAGAGCTGGGAGTCTCTCAGGTCACGGCTCAGTTCTTGCTGGAGCTGGGGAGCCTCTCCTGCTGGCTGCAGCCTCTCGTAGGGGATCCTGGCGCCCAGCGGG
>NW_005843104.1:132960-162785 GCF_000455745.1 Alligator sinensis | reverse complement strand
GGCGCCACCTGCTGCCTGCAAGTCCCCCTCCTTCAGGCTCTTCTGGGGCAACCACTCCCGCCCAGCTCTTGTCAGCTCTTTGAATCTCCTTCCTTATGGCACCTCACTGGTCTCCCTTGAGTCAGCCGCGCTGCCCCTTTTATCCCTCTCCAAATGACCCAAGGGGCCAATCAGGGGACATGGAGGGTGAGTCTCTGGGGCCTGATTGGTGAGGAAAGGGAATCCCAAGTCCTCCAATCATCTTTTGCCCCTTCAAAACCCCTGGGCTAACTCACTGCCAGGTAGCTCATCATGTAAGTGTAACCTGGGTGGTGGCCCAATAGTTTCCACCCCTGCCCAATATCAGGGATGGTGTGGTGAGAGTGGGGTAGGGATTCCGGGCAGCACTAACTTACTTTCTAGCCAGCACCTGCTCCCCACAGAGCAGCCCGTGGTCCCAAGAAGGTCTAACACTTAACTATTTACACTTTATTTACAAAACAAGAATAATAGGAAAGGTTATTTACACGTGAACTTAAACATAACCAGAATCACAAAACAAACCAGAATGCATTAGTCAACCCTTGACTCAAGAACCACAGGTAGGGTAACTGGCAGCTTTCAGCCACTGCTGAGATGTCACAGCAAGGAAGCAGAGTGCTCACTTCCAGCAGCTCCAACAGGCTTCCCAATAAGTGACAGAGTGCAACAGAGGAGGCTCTTGTGGTCTGCAGCAATCAAATTGTATCAAACCCCAACCCCCCAAAGAGGCTGAAGGGTGACCCTTTGTGGCAACCAAAAAGGCAAGCAACAAGCAGGCTCCTGCAGCAATCAGCATGACCTAAGCACAAAGCTCAGGACTCCATCCTATGACAATCAGCTGCAGAATAAGGGACAGGACTGAGTCCCCTCTGGGGCAGTCAGTGGCAGAGGGTCAGCAGCACAGGCAGCTCCCAGGGGTCATTGCTCTAAACCCCTGCTCCAGATGACTGGGTGGGCACCCCACACACCTCGCAGCTCACCAATCCCACTCCGAGCACAGGGCTGTGCCCTGAGCTCACGGGGACCCTTGTCCTGGCACTCTGCTGCTCCTCAGGATCCCAATGCCTTGCCTGCTTCTGTGCCACTTCCCCAGGGAAGGTAAGGGGTTTCCTCAACTCACTGGCCCAGCTCCCTGCTCCAGATAAGGATGCTGCCTGCACTCCTGGCCACTGCTTCTTCTCCATAGTGGAGTGGGGAGCCAACTGCCACCCCTAGCCTCTGGGATGCCCGGCACATCCAGCACACTGCGATGGGGCCTTGGGGCACCAGCTTTCTGCCCCAAGCCCTGGCCACTGCTCCCTCTCTGCTGAAGGGCTGGAGGCATGGCCGACTGCCTCTGCCTTCTTCTCCCAGGGCCTTTGAGGTTCTTCAGAGGGGTCTCTCTGCTCCCTCAGCTGGGTCAGATCACCCCAGCTCTTCTTAGGCCTCCTGCATTGTTCCCCAGAGTCACTGTCAGCAGCCCCCCATGCTAGTTCGGCTGCTGCTTTTATCCTCTCCGGCAGTCCCTCCCTGACTTGCAAACCAGCCAACCAGGACTCAGGGTGGCTGGCCTCCAACTCTGGTCATCCTCCTTCCATGTGAATGAGGGGATTGAAAACCCCTTCTCTAGATTGGTTTCTCCTTTTCCACAGGGCAGGGCTCCCCTGCTCCACCCTTGGGGTTGCGCAGAGTTCACCGGCACTGTTTCTAGCCCAGGGTAGGTATTTCAAGCCAATCTGGTGAGTCCACATTGGCAGTCTGTTACATAAGGAAAGAGATTTTATTAGTGGGTTTATGGACCATTTTACATTAAGAGTGGAGATGGGGGTAGAGCAAGGTGGCATGGGGGCAAGGCCTATGGAACCTAAATATGCTGTTCCTGGAAAAGGAGGAGGTGTGTGAGGGTTCTAGAGAACTGTATGGGGCTGGTAGATGTTTAAAATCCATTTTAATACTTGGTCGGAATGGTAGCAAGCAGTAAAACAGAAAGAAAGAGATTTTTCTTACGGTGTGGAAGGATGAGGAGAAGAAAGAAGTCTAAAAGGCTGAAACATAGGTTACAAACAGTGGCACGAAGGCAGGACAATGACCCACTGAAACATAGGTTACAGTGACCCATAGGCAGAGAGATGAAGCTGGGACATGAAGGAACAATTAGATTCCATGAAGAGGGTGTTGGAGGAGTGTTTTTTCACTAAAGAGCAAGAGAAGAAGTTTTTAGTGTGTGTCTTGTGAGTGGAAAGGGGAGAGGGCTGGTCTCACTAGTGCTCCACCTAGCTGAATAAGAGCAGAGGGGATCCGATTGCCATGGTTAAGAAAAGGAGAGTGTGAATAGAAAGCCAGGAAGAGGTGATGGAGGTGGCCAGAATTTTAATGCTGGATTGTACAGAGGAGGGTACAATTGCAGTTTTATGTAGGAGTTAGAGATAAAGATGAGGGAGAACATGGCAAAGATGAAGGAGGAGGTAGTTTTAATGGAAATAGGAAATGTTTGAAGATGTTTAAGAAGGGCAAAAAACATAAATGGCACTAGAAAATATTATTGGGGGGGTGCTGGGCAGGGTGCAGCACTTCCACCTGACCCCGCCCCTCCCTCCCGCAGAGCCGTTCCGGGGTCAGCACATGCTGGTGCTGTGCATGTGGTGGCAGAGGCACATGTAGCAGGGGCACTGTAGTGGCAGTGGTACTGGAGCCAGTGTTGCCGACTCAGTTTGGAGGGGCTAAGCCTTGTTAGCCCCAGCCTACCACTGCCCCCAGGGCAGGATGGTTTGCCAGCTGAATTTTACCTGCTTTGGTGGAGCTAGACTTGATTGAAATTTTTAAGGAGGTGTTGCAAGAAGGGATGGTGAATAAAGATTTTTAACACAGTAGTGGTTGTTTTATTGTACAAAAAGGAGGACAGGGAGTTCCTGCATAATTGGAAACCCATAACACTTTTAAATACTGATTACAAGTGTATAGCAAAAGTACTGGTTTTATGATGTGAAAAGGTTTGCAGACATTATACATGATCAAATCTGTGCAGTGGTGGGGCTCGGTATTACAGATGCATTAAAAAAATAAGGTTGCTATGCATTGTAAGGCTAGAAAGTTTCATGTAGCCCTTAGGGACTTAGAAAAGTTATATGATACACTGGCGCACAGTTTTTATTTAAGGTTTTAGACAAGATGGATTTCCCTAGCAGGCTGGTGAGTTGGATGAAGGTTTTATTTCAAAACGTTGCTAGTCAGATTTTAATAAATGGCCACCTAAATGAGTCTTTTAGTATTCAGTCTGGGCTATGGCAGAGGTGTCACCTGTCCCCAGCACTTTTTATTTGTGCTATGGAGCTGCCGGTGCACCTCAGAAACTGAGGTGGGACACAGTCATTAGTGAGAACCAGCACAAGGTAGAGGAGGGTGAAAAGCAAAAGCAGTACTGTACATAGATATCAGCACCATGGTAAGGGATAGATTCTCCCTGGAATGTGTGTTGGGGCATACACAAAGATATGGGGAAGAAGCTGGGGCCAAACTAAATGTGAACAAAAGCACAGTGATGGTGGTGGGTGAAATGGGTGATATGTCAGAACTGTGGAACCCATGGAATTAAAAGTGACAGGGGTTTTATTTGTCAGAAGGATGATGGGAGACTGGGAATAGGAAAAGATCTGGAAGTGATTCATAGATTCATAGATTGTAAGGTCAGAAGAAGACCTTGGAAGATCATTGGGTCCAGCCCCCTGCACCAAGTAGAAAGGATAACTGGGGGTCAGGTAACCCCAGCAAGCTGAATGACTTGTCTCCTCTTGAAGATTTCCAGGATAGGTGATTGCATCACCTCCGGAGGGAGCTTTTTCCAGTCTGGACACCCTGACTATGAAGATTTTTTTTGAAGTTGAGCCTGAATCGATCTTCCAAGAGTTTGTGGCTATTACTCCTGGTTTTACCCGTGGGTGAGCCCTTGATGTACTCCTCTAGTGTAGTGGTAAGCTGCTACCAGGTCCCCTTAATCGGGGATCCTCTTTAATTGGGATTTTGTTTTCTTGTTCTTGTAGAGATAATGTGAGTGTCTCTGTAGAGGTATTAGTACAGTCTTTCAGTCTTAAGAGAATCCAACAGGTGCTGGGGCAGTGGTTGGGGAGAATTTAATCATATGAGAAATAGGGGGCAGCGGTCAAAGCTGTCCTGTTACTCATTTTTATGGAGGCACAGTGTTCCCCACAATGTAGAAACAGGTTGTGCAAATTCAGAGATATCTGAATGTTTTTTTGGTGGGTTGAGAGAAAGTTTGGCATGGTTGGAGCTTTGTAAATAGGCACTGGTGGGTAGATGGGAACTCCCAAATATAAGCCTATTTGTATATGCAAACTATATGAGCACATGCTGTCAAATTGTGGTGAAAGAGGACATGAAGACTGGGTGCTATTTTTTAAACTATTTTGCAGGATGGCTTTTAAAGACATGGGAGGTTTTAAAATGTTCAGTTTCCCAGCAGTGGGCATGAAGGACCATGATGCGCATATAGAAAGGTTTTTAAGAAGGTATGGTCTTCAGGGGCTGGCACCAATCTTTTTTTAGACACCATAGAAAAATAATGGAAAGTGTGAGAGTGAAGGACTGCCTTCCTTGTGGGCAGTCTTCCTTGGTAGGTGTCAAAGAAGCTGTGAGAAGGGACTGCAGACAAAAAGCTGGCAGGGGAACATGCTGATTTGGCATGAATGATGGCTTGAGGCATCCTGTCGCAGTGAAGGGGATCTAATACATGTAGCACTTGGATAGGACTCCTCAGTGCCCATGAGAAATGTGTGTGAGGGGGAAGAATTCATAACCCGTGTGTTTTGGCATTATTTTTCAGAAAAAGAATTTGGTGTAGAGTGGAAAAGTGGCTGGCCAAAATATGGTGTACAAAGGGAAATGGAAGTAAAAGGGGGAGGGGTTGGAAGCAGGTGAAATTAATATGCAGAATTTAAAAAGGGAGAGAAAGAAGCTGCTTGTTACTTTCATAATTAAATAAAAAACAAAAACAAACAATTTCCCCCACCCGCCCCAAGCCTCCCTGGATCCTGTACTTTTGGTTCTCTGCCTTCTGACCCTGCTCAGCTCTGTTTCTGGACTCTGACTTTTTGAAAATTTCCATTGGTAATTCAGCCTTTGCCTTTTCGCTTTCACTCCTGGTGTCCCCCGACTTTGGCTCTAGCATTATGGCCTTCTGGGAACCTGGTGTCTGAAGTTTGCCCAAGTGGAAGGTGATCTTCCCTCACTTCCTGGTCACCTGTACATGTCATAGATTTCATAGACATTAGGGCCAGAAGGGACCTTGGAAGATCATCAAGTTCAGCCCCCTGCCCAAAGGGCAGGAAGTCAGCTGGGTTCATAGGATCCCAGCAAGATAAGCATCCAGTTTGCACTTGAAGGTGTTCAATGTAGGCGCTTGAACCACCTCCAGTGGCAGGCTGTTCCAGACCTCGGGGGCTCGGACAGTAAAGAAATTCTTCCTTGTGTCCAGCCTGAAACGGTCTTGTAGTTGTTTATGACCATTTGACCTCGTCATCCCTTGGGGCGCTCTGGTGAACAAACGTTCCCCCAGATACTGGTGGTCACCCCTGATAAACTTATAGGTGGCCACCAGATCACCCCTGAGCCTGCGCTTTTCCAGGCTAAAGAGCCCCAGGGCTCTCAGCCTGTCATCGTAGGGTCTGCTTCCCTGAACTCTGATCATGCGCGTGGCTCTTCTCTGGACTCTCTCAAGCTTCTCCACATCCTTCTTGAATTGTGGAGCCCAAAACTGGACGCAGTACTCCAGCTGCAGCCTCACTAAGGCCGAGTACAGGGGGAGAATGACGTCCCGGGATTTGCTTGAGAAGCATCTATGGATGCAAGCCAGCGTTTTGGTCGCTTTACTAGCCGCAGCATCGCACTGCAGGCTCATGTTCATCTTGTGGTCAATGATGACCCCCAAGTCTCTTTCTTCCATAGTGCTAGCCAACATAGCACTGCCGAGCCTATAAGGATGCTGAGGGTTTTTCTTCCCAAGGTGGAGAACCTTGCATTTATCGGCGTTGAACACCATCAGATTCTCGTCCGCCCACTTGCTGAGCCTGTCCAGGTCAGCCTGGATCACCTGCCTGTCTTCTGGTGTGGATGCTTTGCCCCAAAGTTTGGTGTCATCAGCAAACTTGGCCAGTCTGCTTCTGACTCCAGTGTCCACATCATTAATGAAGATGTGATGGAGCTCTGTTTTGACACGTGCTAATTAGGCACACAGAGCGGACTCAATTAATTGAGTCCACTGTGAGTCTGCTGGAGCGTGCTAATTAGCATGCTCCAGCAGCCTCCATGTCACATGTATTCAGTGTCTCCACATTTCAAAATGGCAGTGAGGGAACTTTAACTAAAGCTTATTGAACAAGCTTTAGTTAAAGTGCCGCCACCTCAATTTTGAAGCTCAGGATGCTGAATACAAGTGATGCCATGTGTGCTTTAACTAGAGTGGCTCTCAGAGCTGCTCTAATTAATGCACCTCCCCCCCTGCTCCATCGTGGAGCACATGTATAGACACCCCTGTGCCCTGGTCCTCACATTTGGCAGCAACTACAAGGTTTTTGGGGGTGGGAGGGTTGAGATGTAATATCCACGTGCACACTTGTGTTCAGCCTTCCTTACTCTCTTCTTGGTTGGATTAAAAGTGAAGATCAGGAAGTGCACATCATTCTTGATCCCCTCAACTCAGAGGAGGGGTAGAGCTGAGATACTCAACAGGTACTACTGAGGCAAAAAGTCTCCAGCTAAAGTTCAGAGGTGTGAAAAAGTGTTTGTGGACAATATATCATGAAGATCTTTTTCTTGTTTTGGGAAATAGCTTTTCCTTCATTTAGGTCCTGGTTCTACAATGTCTTTAGATATGTATCTAATATTGAGTCTGTGAGTAATTCAGTAAAGTCAAATGAATAGTTATGAAACTACTTACATGCTTACATAGGCCTATGTGTAAGTACTATGTTGAATCAGGGCCTTACTTTTCAGAGCTGTTCAGTGTACAAGTCTCATTTTGGAATAGTAAAACATATTAATTGGATATCCATGACAGATTTCATATTTTACATTAACAGTGGACGAAAAAAGACTTGCCACTCTCACGGGACTATAATTACTGGAAATGTCAAAAAAAGTACAGAGCAATGTGGCTAACTTCTCGAAGAAAATCCAGTAATTGTTTACTGCAATGTACAGTACTTAAAACCTAATTTTCTCATTTAAATGAAGTCAGTGGGTCGGCAGATATCCACAGAACTGTAAGGTCTACTTCATATTCCAGTGCAGTGCAAAACACCTGGATCTGAAGCTGATAAATGTTAGCTTGCTGCTACTGGTTCTGTCTTCCCAGATCCATTTAATTGCCAGAACTGTGAAGTATTAAAGAAAATTTTGCTAACTAAAAAAATATTTTCATATAGTACTACATTTTGCCACAAACATGTTGGCTTCAGAGCTTTTATTTATAGGACTGAAAATTAATATAACTTAAAATCTACAATGTATACTTTGTCTCACTGTTTAGGTATAAGCAAGTGACAGAAACAATTGGTTGCATAAAGAAAGCAGTTTTTCTACGGTGATTGGCAGTGCTGGCACCATCAGAATGTCAGATACATAAAGCTAATCAAACCTGTTGTTGTTTCCAGGTGAAGTTACATGTTGCACTTAAACCATACTAAATCCTTGGAATGCTAAATGGCATTAAAATTAGAATTTGCTATGAGCAGTACTAGTAAAATTAGAACATGCTATGAGCAGTTAATGGTTAATATAATTTCTTGACTGCATAACACTGACTTACCACTAGGAGGCTATTGAGCAGGGGTATAGTTAAAAGCCAAGCCATGTGGGCTCTATCCCTGCTTGGAGGGTGGAAGGAGGTGCTGGTCCCTTTAAGGTCTGTGATCTCCCATCCAGTAGGGAGGTAGAGGTAGTTGTCCCTTCATTCCACAGAGCACAAAGCTGTATTTTTGCCTGGCCTTTACATAAGCTTTTAAGTAGGAACTGGGGGGACTCCATGCCTCCTCCCCTGCATATGCACTTCTACCAGGCCCAGGCAGGATAAGGCCCTAAAATGTTATTTCCTCATAACCTAAACATAGTTGATCTTGTGTAATGAATTTCCTTTAAAAACAGACTCTTTTTTTTTTATTCCTCTGGAAGCTGGTAATGAGATGAAAAATAATCAAGATATGTTGTTGTGAGTGAGCAACTCAATCAGATAGTCTTCTCTTCCAGTCTGGCCTTGGTCCTCCACCTCACTCTTTGTTGATAAAGAAATAGTCAGACTGGGAGAGGTCAATGATCAGATGGTATGGGGCTGGAATGTACATATCCTGGCCTTAGCCACAGGACTCTGCCTCCACTACACCCTGTCTGCACCACACCTGTTGGAGTTAGTAATGATTTACTTTGTCAATAAACCTTTTTCCTCAAGCAAGCAGGCTACTTGCCCCAGCTCATGCGTCATAGAAATTCAGTCACCCTGACATGGCTATTCCCTCTCAGAGAAGTGAAGGGTTCTATCTCAGTCTAAGTCTGTCACTTCTATCCTGGAGGAAATGTCAATTGTCCTTAGTCAATACAGCCCCTTCCCACTTCCCCGAGAGTGGTGGGGCATAAGATGACCCTCTCCTCTCTCTCACAGGCTCCCCTCAGTAAAGCCTCCTTTTCATTTACCTGCAGCCATGGTATGGGTTTTCTGGGCTTTCTGGGTCCTCAATTCCTCTCCATGTCTCTGCATGGATCTTGCAGCAGCCCTCTGCTGCTCTGACTCCTTCTCCCCCTCTCTGGAGGATCTATGTCCTGCTTGGCTTTCTACCTGGACACCTGGGTGTTTGGCTAATAAACATTGGCTCCCAAGATAAGCTTTCCTGTGGGCTGGGGAAACCTGTCCACTTTTCCAGTGATGTCTTCACTGCCACCGAGTAGGAGTGCTGCTGGCTGACTCAGTATCTCAGCAAGTACTTTGCCTTTCTTTCTCTGCTTTTCCTTCCTTCAGAACAGGGGCCATAAGTGGTTCCCTGTTACAGTTGTCAAAAGTGAGTGTGTCTACATGAGACACTTTATTGCGAAGCAGCATAGTTTACTGGGCAGTAAGTATGTGCGTCTATATGTACACGTTTACCGTGCAGTAAACCATGCTAATTGTGAGTAAATTTGCTACCTGCAAATGCAAGTAGCCTCTGGGCTAGCACCTGGGGGGGGGTGTAGAGCGCCCCCTGGTGGCAGCAGGGGCCCATTGCAGGGGCAGGGGCCCTAAGAAGTGAAAGCAGTTTGCTCCCATTAGCAGCAAATCTGCTCTCACTCCCCTACAAGTGTAGACATCTGCCCAGGCACATTTACTCATGAGTAGTTAACTCACGAGTAAACTGCTCCCAGATCTAATGCATGTGTAGATACACCCAGTGATATGAATACAAACATATTGAAGCAAATACACTTGTACCTTCTTTGTTCTATGTTTCTGGAGTGTGTCTTTCCTTTTCACATCCAGTGAATAACTACCAAATGGAAGACCACTTCAATACTGCTCTCTTAAGAAATGTTGCAAAAGAGAAACCAACCTTGTATGCATTAATCATGGCTCTACATGGCAATGGCTCTATATAAAGTACCATGCAGCATTTTAGCTTCAGATCTCTTACGAAAATGAATGGCAGTCAGAAGATGACACCCGCACATTCCTTGTAACATTTTAATTGATAAGTCTTCACTTTATTAACTATAAATCAGGCAGAAAGCACTGGCTTACAAGAACAGCAGTAGACTTCAAAATGATGAAATGTATGTTTATTATTGTAAAAATTACAGTGTAACAGTGTCGTAATAAGCAATAGCAGGGGTGATTTTGAGTGCTATGCATTGGTGTATTTAAAAGCACAAGGCTAAGTGCCAGTGTCTTACTAATACAGAACCTGGCTTTGTGTACTGCTATTAATTCTGTATTTCAATTTTATGAAAAAAATGAAAATGAAGTTAATGTTGTTGTATAAACATATATTTTGAGAATGAATTATGAATACAGTAGGAACTGAAAGATAATAAAGTAGGATGCAGTATTGTGGCATATTACAGAATACAACATTTCATATTTCAAATGAAAATTTAATTTATTAAAAATCAGACAAGAGAGTCCAACGAATGAGAGATCTAAACAGCAGTCTAAGCAATTTAAAAGCCAAAATCCTTCTCTGAGATTAATCAGTGATTAGTATTACATTGTTTTTCTTCCAGTGAACTTGTAGCCAACAGGAACACAATATTTTTCATGAACCTGTTTAGCTCATGTACATATATTATCTATTAATTAATCTTCCAGCTCCAACTTATTGTATATAAACACCTTTCCTCTATTTGTCAGTACTTTTCTGAGGCTTTTTCATGTTCCCTTGCATTTTGGACTGCTTCACTTTCTTCATGATCTGTCCAGCAACTTTAGCTTTTAATGGCACAATGACCTCTTTCAAATCACTTTATAATGCAAAACCTAAGCTGCTATTTGGGAATATTACAGGATTTACCATTTATGTCTGTTTGCCCTTTACTACAAGAAAATTCCTTGGTGGGAAATTATATCAGCTTCACTTTGCAAGTTTTCCTTAGAACTGTCTACCCATGGGAAACTGTTTGTTTCTGTTCCACAAATTTCCCCTTTCCCCTTACACTCCATTCCCTCTTGCAGCTGTATTATGGCTTGGCTATGCTACCTCCCCTCGCAGGGCTGAATTGGGGCAGGATATCCCTTGTTCCACTCTGCATAGCCAGATGGGGCCTTACTGCACCCACCCCCAGTCCCAGATTGGTGCCAGCAGCCAGATCTGACCTGCAGATGGACTTGGAACTGCTCATCTGGCCCACCAGGGAAAAAGCTTGAGCCCCACTGTTAAACTATTGTAGGAAAAACATAGAGACCTGAAGGCTTGACTCTGGGTCTTGAGAAATAAAAAATAAAATCTTAGAGTGTTAAGAACCGTGGGACAACTGGAAAGTTCCAAAGCTAAAGCTGTTCCAATAAATATTTAAAACATTAATAGGGTCACCAATGTGATGTCCCAACCCTGCAGTCCCAGAAACTGGCACAAGAAGCAAGAGGGGGGAGTTCCCACTTTTATACAGAAAATCATAGGGGTTAGGGTCACAAGCCAATGGGCCAAAGGAGGGAACAGGTAAAAGGTAAAGACCATGAACTCTGTGGTAACATACTCAGTACCTCAATCCCCAACACCCCCCGCCCTCCCGTCTGGATGTGTCCCCAAACAAGCTTTTGGTCCCTAGAGCACTCAAACAGCAGCATGCAGCTGCCACCAGACTGAGTCCAGCTCCTTCAGTCCACAGTCCTAGCTGATGAAGCTAGTGAGATCTCCCGCTCCACTGTGCACTTCTCTGTACGGGGGCTGACCAGGTTCCACATGCATGCTGCTCTCTCTTCTCCTTACTTCAGCCCCAAGCTTCCTCTTCTTTTTTTCCTTGCCCCCCAGCTGCTGGGGGTTTCTGGGAATTGTAGTCCAAATTAACAGTCAGCACAGCTCTGCAGACTGACCCCTGGTTCCTCCTGCTATTACACACATTATATTCACATTAAAGTAACATAGGTAGACTTGGCAGGATTCAATTTTTATTGATAAACATTTATAAATGTTGATTTCACCTCACAGTCACAGACCAACGAAACAATATTTCCATTGTTATTAAGTGAAATTTGTAGAAAGGGGATGTAAGAAAAATGAGGCTGACAGAGTGTATGATGGCAGGGGGACAACAGTCCTACAGAACTGTGCCTACTGTAGTTTGGACTGCAACTCCCAGAAACCCAAGGGGACTGGGAAAAAAGGAAGATGAAGTGACAAAGTGGACAAGGCAGCTAAGGGTGAGTGGAGCCAGGACTGATAGCAGTTCTGCTACTCAGCTGGAGTCAGTCCTGGTGGTTGGTTAAACTGCACTATAATAATATTATACTGTAATTAATAAATTGTCTGCCCCCTACACCTCTAATTTTGTGTAATCCTGAAAAATTAAATAAAAAATCAAAACAAATGCCTAAAAATAAACATCAATATTATCCATTGTAAGTATTAAAAAATAAAAATAAAATTCTGCCAATCCTAAACATAGGCCTATAAGGCAGACACACATCAGAGAAAAATTGTGGAAGTGCTGATAGGGGTTTTGCTTCTGTTCTTTCCTGTTCTTGTCAGGTTATTATATATCATCAGAGTACTGAAGTATTAAAGTACCTTTCAATAGTGTGCTAAGCAAGATGAATTATATCCATAATATTCTTTTTCATTTTCTCTTTTGGGAGGAGCTATGTTCTTGTTAGGGTTTTGTTTTATTTCTGTAATGTGCATGCCTCTGTGTGCTTATGTTAGAAAAAGGAAGGTTGAAGTGTGATTTGCCTTTGGAGAAGAAGATGATGAGGTTTGTGATGGCCAGGTGGTAAAGAATGAATGTTTAAGTCATGGAAATTGTCTTGGCAAACAAATATTATCTCTCTTTTTAAATCAGTTTACAGCTTTGGTTGATTAAGAGAAGAGTGTCAACATAATATACTTCGATTTTTTTTATGGTGCTGATTTTTTTTTATTACAGTGATAGTGTAGCAATAAGCCAAATGCCTTGCAAAAATCTATATAATGTGTATTAATAAATAAGTTAAGTAGACTGAAACTGGCAAGTACTAGATCTCAAAAAACAACTGTTAATGAAGAACCACCAGTAAATGGAGTATTTCTAATGGGGTCTTCCAAGGATAATGATTATTGGCAGTAACAGTATCATACTACACAGACATCCTTGACATTGACTGGAATTTTGATCAATCAAAAAAGAACAAAAAGATTCTTCCTGAATTAGTCCCTGAATTTATTATCTAAATATGAAACAGGAGAGAACAGAGAGATATAGTGTAGATGGAGAGGTGAATGCAAATAAATACTTAGAACCAATGGCATAATGATTGTCAACTTGGAGGAGGAAGGAAAATAATGCAGTATTTTTATGAAGGGATATGAAAGTGCACTATAAAATTATGAAAACTGTAGAAGAAGTAATTAGGAAGCTATAACACTAGAACTAGAAGGCAATCAATGAAATTAACAGGCACTGGGTTTAAAACAGAAAAAAGCACTTTTTAACACAATGTATAATCAATATGTGGACCTCATTGCCATAGGATGTTGTGAAGGCCAATAGGTTTGAAAGGGGATTAGATACATTTATTAAGGGTTCTAAAACACAACATGAATGATGCAACTTACTCATGGTTACTGGGAGCATAGTTCTAGCCTAAGTCTTATACTCTTCCTCTAAAGTGTTCACTACTTTCCATTGTCAAAGATAGGGTGCTAGGCTAGATGGATCTTTTGTCTGATCTCGTATGGCAATTCCTATATCCTTTTTTCAAGCATGAGGGGTAATGTTAGAGAAAGCTCAAATCGCTTCTTTGATAATTTAACAAGTAGGCAGTTGAGGTTGGCCTTGTTTGACTCAGAAATGGGAGATGATATTTTGGTAACGAATGAGGGCCAATAATTTAGTGAAAGGTAAGTTTTTAAAGACGTGCCCAGTGAAAAGTAGCTTATGTTTGTAGAAATAGAGAAAATGAAACCCACAGAAGGATGCAGAAAGGGGTGAATGGGGTCAGAGCAATGATCTGGGAAAATGATCTTTTCAGCAGCACTCTGGAAACAGTGGAGCAAGGTGGTATTTGTCAAAGCCAGAGAGCAAATGTTATAATAATCAAGACACGCTATAATGACAAGGACATGGATAAAAGATTTAGCTGTATGGATGAATAGAAAAGGCCATAGCTTAGAAATGTATATAGGAGACAAGGTGAATAATTTAAATCTAGTCTTGAAGAGAGAAAGTAGAAAGAGGTCTGTGTCAAAGATGACACCCCTGTTTGGGCATAAGGAACAAGCAGAATGATGGTGTTGTCTATGGTGGTTTGAGAACCAAGGTTTCAGGGATGGCATTGTGGGTAGATTAAGAGCTCTATTTAACCATGTTGAGCTTGATCTGTCAGGTATACATCCAACAAGATATGTGAGAGAAATGTGCTGACATTTTTGTTTAGACAAGTCATGGTGAACCTTTTTAGCAGGTGTGCCACAAGGTAAGCCTCACCCCTCCACAAGTTCTTTTCTGATTCCAACCTCACAGATCATACCTAACAGAGTTTGTGCCACGTGACACTTGAATAGAGAAAGGGATGCTTGAGCATCCAGCCCCACAGAGCAGAGAGGTGGCAGGATACAGCAGCAAGAGGAGGTGTCTCCATTCTTCCCTGGCCTCAAAACTGCTGCTGTTTTACATGGTGAACTTGAATTCGCCATTGGCTTCAGGGCCAGGGAAGGGTTAACTTGGCTCTTGATTGTGGCACATGATACCTCTTCTTGAAACAGGGATCCATGCAGCTAGAGTAAAGAGAGCATCTCTCTTTACTGAGCACTTGGGGCCTACATGTCACACACAGCAGCTGCCCAGGCCACTTGTGGCACACATGCTGCAGTCCTGGTGTAGACAGAAGAGGACAACTATGGAGTATAAAATAGATATGATTGTCAACACGGGGCTCTGTGTAGCCATGACGGGAAACTGGAAATGGGATGAGGAGTATGTTTGACAATGTTTAAAGGCAGCTGATGTGTCAGGAAGAATGATGATGGTGGGAGGAATGCTGATTTCTGACCTTTGTTAGGAGGAGATCATTAGAGTCTTTGGGCACCTATACATGAACAGTGAGGCTGCTCCAATGCACTGTAATTACAGCGCATTGGAGCAGACTTGAATAATCAAGTCAAATAACTGAGTCTGCTGGAGCATGGTAATTGCTGTGCTCCAGCAGCCTCTAGCTTCTTGTGTATCAGCATCCCCACACTTATAAATGGTGGCAGGGGTGCTATATCTAAAGCTTGTTCAACAAGCTTTAGATAAACTGCCCCTGCTGCCATTTTAAGGCACAAGGATACTGATGCACAAGACACTCTGGGTGCTTTCATTAGAGTGGCCCTCAGAGCCACTCTAATTAAAGCCCCCCCTGTCCCCTCGCAACTCCCAGAGCACGTGTATAAATGTCCTTTGGCTTCATTAGACTGAAATGGATGGAAGCTGGTCCAGAGAGGGGGTGGGATGTAATTGTAGGACAGGAACTCCAGAGAAATATTATAGATAGTGCATCCAATGGGACAGCTCCTGGACAGACAAATGTCATCATGAGTGGGATCAATTCTTGTGGAAAGAAATGTGTTTTCATGAAACATTTTAGTTTTGACCAGCATTTCTTATTGAAAAATGCCCAATAAGCTGTAGTCTCAGTAAAGTGACTTCTTAATTTTGTGCTTAATTTTGTATTACCAGCCCAAAATCCATAGGATTTAGGTCCATGATTATATCTAACCTTTCAATAATGAATCTTTGGCTGGATAATCAAAACATTTTTATATGGCAACAACCTAAGGCAAAAATAAACAGCTAGTTTATGGATCTTTATTTGATTCACTGTGTTGGGATATCAGGTTTCAGCAAATAATCATGTAATAGGATGTAATAAGTTTTTACAAGAAAAGGAATAGCTATTTTATATCTAATACAACACCAGATATTGCAGTGGAAGGTTGGGCTTCTGACTAGCCAAAAATAATTGGTCAGTTTACCCAACAATTATTGTCAAATAATGTAAACAAAGTCAAATATTTCAAAGAACAGCAACAATAGTAATTAAAAAGACACTATATAATCTCTAAAAAAAAACCCCCAAACTTTTTAACCAAGTTGTTTCAAAATTTTGGTTAAAAATAATGAAGAATGAATAGTTACAAAAGAAAAGAAATGAAACAAAAATAAAACAAAAGCTGGCAATTATAAAAGAGAAATATTTTTAAAGGCATTTGGCAAACTCTTCAGGCATTTTGCTTGGTATCATCATTTTCAGTATCAATTTCAAATGTTTCACAATTATTTTTGTCATCATCATCAAAGTAATTACTATCTCCTGGAAGAAGAACCCCCCCCCCCCCCCTTCCACCACAATGAAGAAGAAAGCTTTCTTGTTTCAATCACTGGGATTGTACTCCCCATTGTTTTATAATTTAACAAAATGTTTCTTGCTTTGTAGTGTACTACCTCCACCAGAATTGTTTTTGTTTTTATAGCCTTTAAAATTTGGAGCTGCCACTCTAAGGTCACAAGCTAAAACCAAAGACATCAGAGAAGTCTTGTCATGGATCAAGAACAAACAGCATTGTGTGTGGGAGTGATCACTTGATTTTTCAATTATATTATTTTGTCAGTTTTTCTCTTTAGCTTATTCAAGTGGACATGCAAATGTTAGTGCAGATTACTCAGGGGCATCTGTTAGTGACCTCTTCTTCAACAGCAGCTGATTGAAGTGACTTCTTGCATATTTGAAAATCTTTAAAGATTTAACAGAATGTACTTACTCATTGTAGATGAAATTGAATTATGTGCAAAAGGAAGCTGTAATATGGCTGCGGGTATTCGTCAGGCTTTTAAAACATAAGCAATGTTTTTTACTTTTGACACATGATGAGAAAATTGTTAGATCTTCAACATCATTCTTTAAGAGCTGCATCAGATGAACAGCACATACTCAATACCAAACATAAGGATACTCATTTGTCAATAAAGCCCAAGCAGCTTTCCTGTTTGCTGCTTTGTCTGTCACATCCAAAATAATCTTCTGTACTAATTTAATTGATTGCATTTTTAAACTGGTCAGTTGTATGAGCTGCTTTGCATTGGAATGAGTAAAACACTCCACATTGTGGAGTGTTACTAGAAGTTGATGTTCTTACTCCATAAGAACACCAACTCTTTTTCATGTTTTTGTAAGCTAGATACAATTTATGAAAACACTGTAGTGCATAAGAATCTTCATTCATTTGAAATGGGGTATTGCTGGCATGACTAACCTGAGGGTATGTATTTGGAGATAATCTGGTCATTTGATCCTCAAATCTTTCTATCAGTTGATGAACATATGAAGACTTTCCAGTGGAAGAATGTTGAAACACATAGAGTAGAAAAATGGTTTTAGAAGATGGAGAAGTAGAATGAATCTCCCTTTCATCGTTATTCATATCTTCGTAAAAAGACTCTGTGCTTTGTGATGTTACTGAAAAGGATGAAGTAGAAGAAAACAAATGCTAGTTAAGTACAGTTTCCATTTTGGTGGGTGGCTTGGGAGGGTTGACTGTAGTAACCTATCTCTGATAGTAACTCGACACAAATGTTCCTTCATTCTGTCTACATCTGTTGCACCCATAAAAACTAAATTTGCACTGATCTTTGACACTTTTTCCATGCTCATTTCTAGTAAAAATGTCCATATGAATTATTTTGGCTTTCCTTAACTCCATATAATGTATTAGGCCATGGACAGACAGGTTGTTAGAAATACTCCAAACAGTGAGGGTACTATGGCTGGAAAAGTGCTGCAGAGATGACCCTAAAAAGTTAGGAATTTTGTTGAATTTTTTCCTTTCTGAAGTGCTTCCTATATGCTCCAATACTCCAATGCTCCTATATGCTCCAATACTCAGGCATCCCACAGTGCTCCACTTGCACCACCACCATAGAAGGGGTGCTCAGCAGGGCAGACAGCCAATGGGCCCCCTTCTGTGTGCACAGATGTCCTTGGGAATTTAGTAGTGGGTGAGACACTGCTGCCCAATCCCCTACCTCAGGGGTTGTCAAGCAGGGGTATGTGTAACCCTGGGGGGAATTGAGAAGGCCCTAGCAGTATGCATGGGTGGGCAGGGACAGAGCTCTGCCACGCACCATCCCATGCTGCCACGCAGACGCTGCCTGCCTGGCCAGATGTGGGGGGCAGGGAAAGCTTGCACGTGGCAGCTGCTGCCACTCCACATTTGGCTGTGCACCAGCCCCCACCCCCACTCCTCTGCGTCTGGCCACCAGAGATACACTGCTCTGCATCCGGCTGTTGGGGGTACATTTATCCAGAAAGGTTGAAAACCCCTGCCCTAGCTGGAGAGCTATGCTGCTGTGTGCCTTTGTGGCCATTTTGAAGCAGTCTGGGCAGCCACATGTCTGCATGGTGCCAAAAATGAAGCGTCTGGGGATTTGGAGCACTTAGAATATATGGGCATTTTCACACATGCTCCAGAGGTGGGGAGAGGTGGCACTTTAATTAGAGAGGCTTTGCGTGCCACTCTAATTAAAGTACCCAAAGACTCTTGTGTATCAGTGTCCCCACACTTCAAAATGGTAGTGGGAATGCTTTATCTAAAGTTCATAAAAGGAGCTTTAGTTAAAGCACCACTGCCACCATTTTTAAGAGTAGGATGCTGATATGTGAGACGTGGAGGACGGCTGGAGTGCAATTATTACCATGCTCTGGCAGACTCAGGTCTGCTCTGATGCACTGTAATTCAAGTGCATTGGAGTAGCATCCCAGCTCATGTGCAGGTACCCTATATACCTGTCCATGTCTTGCTTGCTGGTATGTAAGTCTCTAGATTCATAAATCATCTACTAGCCATTCAATTCAGTTTCTAAGATACCTAATAGATGTTATACTTAAGACACGATTAACTGGTTAATCACATCATAAGTAGAGACCTGGCCACATATCCATTCAATTAATGGCATGATAAAAGGAGGAATAAGCCAGAATGTTATTACACAAAATGTGTAATAACTTTGTGGCTGATTTCTATCATGCCTTTAATGTGTGGCCAGTGCTTCCAGCCTGTATATCACACTGGAGCCCTTCAAGACTCCCATCAGCTGAGCAGGGCTCCCAGCTGGGGGAGTGCATGGGAATCAAGGGCTCCATGTACTACCAGCTTCAGGAACATATAAAAGGTTCCCTGGCTGGGAGCCCCCATCTGCTGAAGATACTTCCTGCCTTGCCTTACAGGACCTATACAGACATACATGGAGGAGGAGGGACCAGGTGTCCTCTACTCCCTGCAACAAGTGGGACATGTAACCTACTCTGCCTTCCCCAACCCCACTTTTTGTGCTGCTGAATGGAGGTACCTGCATTTTCAGTAGATAGCTGGTAAGGGGGCACTACAACCAGTAGGAGAGAAAAGCTTCCCCAGCAGGACCAAGTGTTTCCTGTGTCTCAAGAAGGCCCAGTGTTGGGGAAGACATGGGAAGCTGAGAGAGAAGAACAGGGTAACGGCTGCCTTCTACTAAATGGTAGTGGGGAGATCTGTGTGATGTTTAGCGTATATGGTGAAGTTTGTGCATGTGTGAACATAGAATGTGAGTCTCTCTAAGTGTATGTCTGTGAATCCTGACTCCTGTAGTGCTGGAAGTACAGAGCCCTTGCTCTTGCCCTTGTTTGCAGATGGCACCATAATGCAATCAAAAAGGTTGGTCAAGGCCTACGCCAAGTTATTCTTGTCTTGGATGCAATATTTGACAATATTTGACTGTAGCTGAAAAAAACTAGATGTTGGCTGATATTGTTTCACCAGTCAGTTGTGCGGCTTGCCAACCCTATTCGCAATGGCATCATAGACTCTTATCTATGGTATAGGTAAATTCTTTGGAGGTGCTCAATATTAGAAAGATCCTTCTGGTTTGAATGCTGTCGAGGCTCAGTTGCTTTCTCCTAATAATACTGTTGAGAAATTGTCCAATTTGTATGGCACTGGGCCAAATCCTGAAGCCCTACTCTGCTTTTATTCAGAGTTCATTAAAGCAGGGCATCCTTTTTTTCCCCATAAGAGTTTTGATTCCATGTAGGACTGTAAGGGCTTCAGGGTTTGTACAGTTACATTAAAGGTTACATTTATTTGAGATTGATGCAAAAGTTACCAATATTTGTCATACATACATTTCCTCAGGCAGACTAGCTTTTTCATTCTTTTATTTTTTTTAGTTACCAAAGGCACTTCTAATATAAGTAGGGTACAAATAAATTAATTTAAACTGAGTGCATTTATTCACTCTTTAATCTTTTGAGATTTATACCAATGCTTAATTTTTTCTTTCTGAATGAGATGAGGATAAAGGAATTGATATATCAGAGCTCATAAACAGTAACTTCACATTCCACACAACCTCCTCCTGAAGACCATGCAGAAAGCAGCTGACATGAATAGCTTAGAGTGCTTGCCTTGGTTACATTGCCACCATTTTCTACAATAGAGAAAGCCACTTAGGATGCCTGCAAGTTGATTTTGTAGGCATAGATTTCATAGACATTAAGGCTGGAAGGGACCTCATGAGATCATTGGGTCCAGCCTCCTGCCCAAGGGCAGGAAGTCAGCTGGGGTCAAACTGTAGCCAGACATTCTAGCAGATTTTTAAAGATTCTTCAGTGATTTTTTTTTTTTTGCAAACTTGTTAACTTGAAGCCCAAGTGTGTGTCTGAGATGTTTCTGCTTCATACAAATTATGGTAGTGAAAACAAAAGCTTTAATAAAATACTGAACTGCAAGCTGTTTTTCTTGATATTCCTTCTTTCCCTCCATTTTCCAAACTATAAAATAACCTAGAAGAAGAAGTAAGCAAGCAATAGTTTGGCTGCTTATCTACTCATTGGTACATATCCACTTTGACATAATGCTGATGAGTAAGGATTGAAAAGGAAACAATAGTGCCAGCACAAGCATGGTTTTGGTTTAGAACTCAAATTTACAAATACTGAGTTTTAATTATGTGGTCTTTATTATGTGACAACATCCTTTCAAGTATTAGCTTTTTCAGATATACTTTCTATACTTCTGTATAGAACTGTGGGGAAGGGTTTTCTTGAAAAGGGCATGCTAAGAAATGAGACACATCATTGGGTGTGGTGCCATATAGAACAATAATTATCCTTTCATTATCCTTGTTGCTTTCTGGCAGATTATCTCTCTTCAGTAACTGTTTTACTCCTTTGTGGCTCCTTCCTTTAGAGTTCATATTATG
Organism: Alligator sinensis; assembly: GCF_000455745.1. NCBI lineage: Eukaryota > Metazoa > Chordata > Crocodylia > Alligatoridae > Alligator > Alligator sinensis. Next base: position 141,851 of record NW_005843104.1, on the reverse strand, counting down.
ACACATAATTCGTCTGTATATATCCAAATTGATCCTGCCTTATCCAGTAGAACTTGACAGGGATTTCATTATTGATTGTTTGCACTTCTGAGAAACAGAGCATACAGACACTGAGTCCTTATTTCATGGAAGCTCAGACTAGAGGTTTTTCCATACTAAACCTGGGAATCTTTTGCCAACATCTGATGAAGTGAGCTTCAGCTTGCAGACACTTTTGTTATATATAGATATATAAATTTCTACTTTTGTTTCTCTGTAGGATGCAAATCTACCCTGCCTTCTGTTTGACTTGAGACTATCATGGCTAACTATGTCTCTCCAGTCTTTTGCCAGCTACCTTTGCTGTCAATAAGAATACAGCTTTTTTATTTGCACTTTGGAAAATTTATTAAATATAACAAACCTATAGAAAGGAACACAGCATTTATACTTTATTATATTTCATATTTCATTGGGTTTGGATTTTAGGTGAAATTTAAACTCGATTTCAGTTTATATTGCCCTATATTATATCATCTGAATGCTGGATGGTGACCTAGAGCAGGATTGGCCATCCTGCAATACACATGCCATAACTGGCAGAGGCAGCCTCTATGTGTGGCACATGGCAGACTTGAGATGGGATAGGCAACACAGTGGCAGATAGGACAGAGAGCAGGAAACAGAGCAGCAGATTAGACAGGAAGCAGAAAGCAAAGCAGCCTATCAGGCAGAGGAAGGGGATAGGAGTTGCACTTGGGCAGGGTATGAGACTAATTTGTGGCACACCTGCCAAAAAGGCTGGCCTTCACTGGCCTAGAGTATGAGAAATGAATTGCTAGTTTCATTCCAGTGGGCAACCTTTCATACTACAAATATCATGGGGGTGGGGCTGGGGAAGTGGCAGAGACCCCCATGTAGAGTGGGACAGTGGGAAGGAGCAGGGGTTGCTCCCCTGCCCGGCAACATCTGCTGAGTGAGGCTTTTTTTTAAAGCACCGGGAGCTGGGCAGGCAGGGCAGCCATGGGGGGGCTGGGGGAGCAGGCAGGGGATGGGGGCTGGCAGGGGTCCCCACATGGTCTTCTCCCCTGCCCCTACTTACCAACTCAGAGTCTGGCTGCAGCTCCTGCTGCACCCAGCAAGGACTGTCTGAATCATTGAAACTCTGCGAATCAGAGAGCTTTGAATAAATTCATATCTTTTTATTGGTCCCCTGTCTCAATTTGGATTTGGAGATTCGGCCGCTGAATCGGGCTGAATCTCCTCAGAATTGAATCAGGACCTGAAGCTTTGCACAGCCCTACTAATTAGACAGTGATGATATTTTTGGCAAAGAGCCAGGATGTCTGAATCAGCACAGACTAAGCATTTCATCACTGGAGCTAATTACCACAAATCAAAACTGAGGCAAATGAATGAGGATATGTGAGGAAGCCTGGCATGATGTCCACCCTGCAGTGGTTTTCTGGCAACCACATTTTAATTCCCAGTGTTGTCAACTGGCAGCCTTCCATGTATACCAAATTGTCTTTAATCTTCCCATACTGCATGTTACATTTGTTTTTTCTCTAGGTGCATCTACACAAGATGTTTACTGTGGAGCTGCCTAATTAGCTCTTCAGTAAAGTATTAATATTTACACATGCAGCCCCAAACTAATTAACTCAGTCACAGTTTAGTACTTGTAAATACAAGTACTGTTCTACAGCAAAATTGTTTAGTGCGCAGTAACACATGTGCAGATGCTACATGGGGCTGGCTGGGGCATGAAGGTACTTCAGTGTTGGGGTCTGTGTTGAGCCAGGTCAGAGCGGCCCCAGGCTGGCAGGCTGATCTCCAGAGCCCCTTGTCAGCCGGGGTTGCTCTGACCTGGCTCAATGTGCTGCGGTCCTGGGAGCAGAGTTGATTAAATTCTTAGATGTTCTTAGATGTTGCTCTGTATATAGGTGTGCTATCATAATATAACATCCTACTGTGAAGCTATTGGTTATTTGAGACAGCAAATTAGCAGGACTTAGTATAACCTGCTTATAAATTTAATCTTTCAGTATAATCTTTTAAAATCTTTCACCTGTCTTTATAATTTAACACAATACAAGCCCTCCTGGGAGGTTTGTTCATTCATGCCTTAGTATTGTACAAAGTCTTGGGTACTTGTAGACAATTTAATATTGGATCAAGTGAGAATACCCTGTACCTCATAGTTCTGGTGGTATGGTGTTTTGGAAATCTGTTCCAAAGTTGGTCAGCCACTCATTGGCCTGCTTTCCTTCTGTATCCTGCTGGTTGGAACTTAAGAGTGTGTCTTCTTCCATTTCCATGTTTCAGTCTTGTGTTCATAGTAGATGAACAGCATTTGTTTCTTTGGTGAAATATATGCCAATTCACTCTGTGTTAAATGTACAAAGATTTATGTTCAATGTGTAGTTTACTTCCAATATTAATCTACAAAATGAGGTAGTTTGTATGTTGTTTCATGAAAGGGTCCATTCCTATATTTATTCCATGGGTTATTGAGGATACTACATATTTTCATTCTCTTTTTGCTATTTGGCTTGCTTTTCTCCACATGACTCAACAACTCATTATACCTTAAAATGTCCTTGGTCATGTTTAGCAAATATCATTGCATATCTGGCTTTGATGGTCTATTCTAGAAAGTCTCTAATGTATTTCTGAGATCTTGATCAAGATATAAAGAAAAAGAAATCATGATAATGACACTTTGTATGCTTGTCTCATCTTGAAAGGCATCATCCTTGGTCTAGCCACCCTGACAGAAAAATGGATGAAAGCACTTGTAAATCACTCTCTCATAGTTTGTTTTTAGAGCTGTCCTAGACTTTGCCTTGAACTAGCATATATCTGACTTGCTTCATCCCTTCTGTGTCTTTCTGTATTTTCTGAATTTCTATCAGGTGATATTCTTGTTCAGTGACCATATTTTCATAATGCAGATATACTCTGCATAAGAACAGGGTGTATAACAGGGTGTTGTCTGGTTAGTGACCCGACCAATCATCCTTTTCCTGTTTGTGGACAAGAATATGGTATTTGATTTTGTGACAGAATCTACCTCAGAGAGTGGCTGTGATGCCACCTGGTGACCAAATTAATCTTGGTCTCACCTCTCACCTGGTCTCACCTCCTGATGCAGATATACTCTGCATAAGAACAGGGTGTATAACAGGGTGTTGTCTGGTTAGTGACCCGACCAATCATCCTTTTCCTGTTTGTGGACAAGAATATGGTATTTGATTTTGTGACAGAATCTACCTCAGAGAGTGGCTGTGATGCCACCTGGTGACCAAATTAATCTTGGTCTCACCTCTCACCTGGTCTCCCCTCCTGACCCTGCCAGCCATGCCTTGCTGGAATGTTAATATAAATTAGGGAGTTTGGGGGTTTTGCTATGCCTGTGGCTTTTCCTGGTCATGAGCAGCTTGGATGCTTGGGTCTGGGAGCAGCGGGCAAGGTGATTGGCTGTCAGGGATCACATGATCTGCTTCCAGGCTCTGGCAAGCTGTTTCCAGGTAATAGTGTGTGCTCAGGGCACCAGAAGTGTGTGTGTGTGTGTGTGTGGGGGGGGGGCAGGGCTGCAGGTAGAGAGTGAAAAGCACCGACAGGGCTGGAGGGCAGGGGCTGCAGGTTGGGAATGAGGGGCTGTAGCAGGGCTGGGGGGCATGGGCTTATAAGTGAAGGGCAGAGGCATATTCCACCCCCCCCATATTCCTCCTCCCCTGCTCCTCACCTCTCCCCCACCCCCCACAGGTGTGTTCTTTTTTGATCCTGGAAATATGGTAGCCCAAGGGAGGTTGCCCTCAGAAAAGAGGATGTGGGTTTTAGTGCTTGACTTCACCTTATTCATCATATAGCACGATGCATCCATCTGACCTGAACTTTTGCCTCTGTCCTTTCTGAGCAGGGTACTTGCCTGCTACTTGGCCACAGCCAAACCTCTGTGCGTTTCTCCCTGCTTCACTGCATTACATTGCGCCCACGGCCTACCTCATCAGCACCCACTGTGGCTTCCTCTTTAGCCATTCTCAAGCCTCATGGATGTAAAACAGTCAACATAAACACTTAATTAAACAACTAACCAAACTTACACTACAGTCTGGGAACTTTGCACTACAGCAATTCCTACCCCATGCATGCTGTCTCCTTTCACCACTCCAGTGTAAACTGGTTGCTTATGGATCTCCCTCTAGTAGCCTCACTCCTAGAAGCTCCTCTCCCTGCAGAGCTAGGCAGACTGGCTCTGGCTCAGGCTTCAGGCTTTATAAGACCCTGGACCCCCACCCCTTATAGTCACCTGATCTCCCACCAGGTCACAGGGTTTTATTCTTGGCATAGTAATTAGTCTCCTCCCCTGTCCCACAGGCTACCCAGCTGCTCTGCAGTCTCTGTTTCACTAATTTCCTGGAGTTCTGCCCTTGCTGCCTATTGCAAGGCAGCTTGCTCCAGGATATTCACTTTCAGTTTTCAAGTTCGTACCCATTTTCTCTGGGCTTCTTACTTCCTTGCAGCTGGCACTAGCTCAGCCTGCCCTAGTTTCAGCCCCATAATGCTGCCTTCTCACTGTTTAAGTAATGGGTTGGGGTCCCCCATTACCAGTAGTGTAACTAGGGTGGGGCAAATGGGGCAACTGCCCAAGGTGCTGACTTGAGGTGGAAGGGCAAAAGAAAGCTGCTGCTGACAGCCATCCAATTGTGACAGCGAGCACATGGCAACTGGAAGGCACTGCCTGTCCTGTGCCCTGATGCCCAGCTGCATCTCTACACTACTGCCTGTTAGTTTACAGTATCCTTAATTTCTGATTTTCCCTGTCTATAGGAGTTGAGCCTTGTTCACTGCTTAAATATAAGGAGTGTCACATTCATCCTTTACTCCTTCCTCTAGGTATCTTGCAATTCCTTATCAAACACTTGCTTATGAGTTTTCAATGTTCCTACTATCCAGAGGAGCTGAGTCCACAGGAGCCTGAGGGCCCTGGCTCCCCTCAGGAAGAGGGCTGTCACCTAAAATGCATAAAACTTTCCACATGTCCATCATCTTAACCCCCCTATCCCAGCAAAAATGTAAGTCAGCGCCTACATTACTATTCTAATATAATAAAAGGCTTAGTCTGTCTGTCTGTATGGCTGTCTGTCTATAACACTTTTGGACAACTGTGCACGTGCCTCCAAGAGGGTCGGTGGTGATTGGCTGTGCAGCCTGGGCTGTGCATGCCCAGGTTGCTGGGAAAATTTGTGGTGGTGATGAACATGCCCCAACTGCCTGTGCAGCAGGGATTCCCCCCACCTCCCTACCTAAGGGCAAAGTGGGGGTGGAATTATGGGTGTGGCCCCCCCCTGCCACCTGGCCCTACTGCCCCCCAGAACAGCTAGCAAGGGGGGCGGCGGGGAGGGATGGAGAGAGGTGGATGTGAGCCAGGTGGATGCAGAGTAGGGGGGTGTGGAACTGGGCCAGACCAGGAGTGGCAGGGGAGAGTTAGAATGGGGCTGGACCCAGACCTGGACCCAAACCAGAAGGGAGTGGGGTAGAACATGGCCAGACCTGGAGCAGTTGTCGGGGGTGGGGGGTAGAGCAGGATCGGACCCAGAGCGGCCAGGATGGGATGGAACAGGGCCAGAGCCGGAGCAGCAGGGAGGGGGTAGTGGAGCAGGCTGGACCCAGAGCAGCAGGGAGGGAAAGTGGAGTGGGGCTGGTCCCAGAGTGGTGTGGAGATGGGGTAGAGTGTGGCTGGAACTGGAGCAGTGGGGAGGGGCAGGGAGGGCCCAGACCTGGAATGGCGGGAATGAGATTAGCAGGGTATTAGGCAAGTTAAACTGTAGTAATTAGGCAAGTTAAACTGAATTAGGTAAATTAAACTGTAGTAATTAACATGTATAGACCTTTGAGGAAGAAGAGTCTTTAGGACCTCAGATAAGCAGATAAGCATTGCAAATATCAATCCCTTCAAGGGAAACTCAGTTGTGTTTTTGCAACACAACAGAGCCTATCAGGCACAAACCTTTATAAAGGCAAATGTGCCAACAACATCTCACTGAGACTAAGTATCAGGTCAATTGCATAGCACTTTAGATAACTGCAACAATGTAGCAGTGTTTAAACAGGCTTATTATATCTATCAGGGCTCCTTAATATCTTCCAGTCTCAGGAGCTGGGTCTGTTAAGGAGCTGTCAATGATCAGCTATTAACCATTCATTCAAATTGAAATTTGATTCCAACTGTGTGATGCAAATCATTTAATATGGTTTAGAAAACACTGAGAACATCTACAAGCCCCTTTAATCTATAGTGGGGCCAGGAAAGTGACTTTTCATTTCAGGTTTTATCTTTAGAGCCTTACAAATAGCCATGGCACAATGAAGGAGTTAGGAATAATAGACTTTCCCATGGGAGGAAAAGGCTTTTCCAATTAGTTTTTCTTTAAGCTCTGTAGACCCTGAGGTCAACATCTAAAAGAAGCATGACTCCTGCTTTCTTAAACAGTTTCTATGCATATTTTTTTTTTTTTATGTAGCAGGGAAAACACAAGAAAGTTAACGTACAAACCTGGACACTAAAATCTATAAAATCTCTTACACTAGTAACTGTAGGTTCTCAGAATTCAGTCTAGCATGCAGATCCTCCAATTATATTTTCTTACCTCCATCAGGTACTCTGAATTTGACTATTACCAGCTAATGAAGTTATTCTGAGTACAGTGAGTTATTTGAAAATGGGAAATGACTTGAAAATTTGAAATGATTAATGTTAGGATGTCAACTCTGCAGGACAAGACAGTGGACAGCAAAATCAGGGTGAAGGAAAGGAATGTGGTTCCTTCAGCAGGCTTGTTAGAAAAAACAGGAAGAGTACATAGGTAAAATTATTAGAGGAGCAGTTTTAGCAAAATTATAGTTCTCAAAAGCAAAATATTAATGGCTGGTAAATTTTTTTTGCATAGAATATTTCAACTACTTTGAAAATAACTGGAGTAAAAGGGGGCAAGGGCTGTTAGGTAACTGTATTGTGAACGTTGTGTAAATCTAGTATGTTGAACAAATGTAATCAGAGGCTGTCAAGGCTTACTTCTAGAAAATAAACTCTGTGTTAAATATAATACAGAGATAGATTTCAGGTGATCATGCCATACAATAATCTGACTGGAGATATTCATTAAAGTAGATCCAAATACAGTAGCACACTAAATATCTCATCTAACTTGGAAAATTTCAAGGAAATATGACTCAGGTGAATGAAATGATTAGATCAGCAAATTTCCCGGAAGTGCATATTGAGAGGGAAAGAACAGCAAAAGAAAGGCACAATCTGTTTATCACTGAGGTGCCAGCAACACAGCTGTAGTTAAGGTTGACTTGGCTCTTCCATTTACAACCCAGATTTTCAAGGTTTATTATCTAAGCCATTTCAGACTGCAGCAGGTGGGAACCTAGCAGACAATTTATAAACTAGGATGTGTATGTTTCCTAAATGATTGTATGAGTTAATTCATTTTAAAATTATGGAGCAGTAAAATGTAGAATTGGGAAGTGGTTTTAGATGGTCAAGGCTTTTTGCATTCTCCTCATTTTTTACCAAACTCTAGCTATACATGATGTTTCATTTTAAAATAATAATATAATCCTGGCAACAGGCACTTCATGAAGATTAGAACCTTTTCGGTATTTTGAAGTGAAGAATGAAAAATAACGACTTATGTACAGCAGATATTTTCCTAAAAGGTTTTTCCTTGCTTGCTTGCTTGCTTCTCTTAAATGTAGATTATCCTTCAGACAATTAATTCATCTCATGCTAATAAAAGTCTTTGAGGACCACGGTATTCATAGAATCATAGAAAATTAGTGTTGGAAGCAACCTCAGGAGGTCATCTAGTCCAACCCACTGTGGAAAGCAGGACCATCTCCAACTAGATTATTCCAGACTCATATCCAGATTATTGTCCACTGTAACCACCAGCTCCTTTTCTGTACAACTGCTGCTTAGACTGTTGATACCAAGCCTGTACTGCTGCATGGGATTGCAGCATTGCATCCTAATTACAAGGACTTGTAATTGCACCATCTTGCACTTTGCAAGAAATGCAAAGTGCTGCCATCACTAGCACCACAAACAAAATAAATTTGGGGGCCATTATTGGCCACAAGATGAACATTTGCCATCAGTGTGATGCTGCAGCTGGCAAAGCAAATAAAACTCTGGCTTACATCTACTGATGTATCTCAAGCAAGACCCTAGAAGTCATCCTTTCACTTTACTCAGCTTTGGTGAGGCTGCAGCTAGAGTACTGCATCCAATTCTGGGCTCCACACTTTAAAAAGGATGTGGAGAAGCTTGAGAGAGTCCAGAGGAGAGCCACACGCATGATTAGAGGTCAAGATTACACGCCTTATTAAGAGAGGCTAAGAGGCATGGGACTCTTCAGCCTGGAGAAGCAAAGGCTCAGGGGTGACTTGGTGGCAGCTTATAAGTATACTAGTGAATTGCCTATCAAGAATGATGCAGGGGAGGGGAGCAGGTGGGGATGGAACCCCATGCCTCCCTCCATCTGGGTCCATGCCTCCCCTCCCTGCTGCAGCAGCAGGGGGAGGGGAGGAGCAGGCCCAGGCCCTATGTGTGGGAGGACCGGGCCCAAGGGTGGGGAGAAGTCGGGCAGCTGCAACGGGGAAGCAGCAGGCCTGAGCTGAAACCGGTGGCGGGGGAGATGGGAGGAGTGGGGGAAGGGGTGATGCGGGGGAGAGGGGGGATGCAGGAGGAGTGAGACTGGGCCTGATGCAGGGGAGGAGGCCCACTCCTCCCATCCCCCCACTGCTGCCACATCCGGCCAGACTCACTACTCCCCCCACTCCTGTGTTGGGCCCGCTCCCCACCCCCCCGGGGTGGGCCTGCTTCCCTCCCCAGC
>NW_005843104.1:131236-132925 GCF_000455745.1 Alligator sinensis | reverse complement strand
GGCTGACATGGGGGAGAGGGGGGTGGGGGAAGAGTGGGACCGGGCCTGAGGGGCCATCCACATCCCTCCAGAAGTGTGGCACCCAAAATTGGATACAGTACTCCAGCTGCAGCCTAACCAATGCAAACATAGAGGGGAAGTATCACCTTCCTAGACCTGTTTGTGATGCACCTACTTATGCAAGAAAGGGTGTGGTGAGCTTTACTTATTACCTCATCACACTGGTGACTCGTGTTTATTTTGGAGTCGACTATGACGCCGATATCCCTTTCCACAGTTGTGTTTCTTAGAGTGGTACCTCCCAGCCTGTAGGAGTGTTGGTGATTCTTCCTCCCCAGGCGCAACACATGACACTTATCCTTGTTAAACTGCATCCTACTCTGTTCAGCCCATTTCCCCAGCCTGTCCAAATCAGCCTGGATTCACTCCCTGCCATCTAATTTGTGTACCTCCCCCCACAGTTTGGTGTCAGCAACAGGGTGCTTTCTACTCCCTCAGCCAAGTCACTAATGAAGATATTGAATAGTACCAGTCCCAGGACAGAGCTTTGGGGGACTCTGCTGTCCACATTCCTCCAGGTAGAAACCGACCCGTCCACCACCACTCTCTGCGTGCATTCCATAAGCCAATTTTCTACCCACTGGACCATGTAATAATCTACATTGTAACTGACTGTTTAGTTTATTTATAAGAATTGAGTATGACACTGTGTCAAAGGCCTTTTTAAAATCTAAGTAAATAACATATACCTCTATTCCTTCATCCAAGCATTTTGTGACCCGGTCGTGAAATGAAATTAAACCAGGTTAGTCGGGCAGGATCTGCCTGCTATGAACCCATGCTGATTGCCCCTTAGCATCATTTTACCCGCTGGTCCCCCACAAAAACATTTAAAGCTGTCTCTATGTCTGGCTCTCCGTATCTTTCCAAATCTCTCTGAATCAATTCAAAGGGTTCTGATTTGATTCGAGGAGATTAAATGCCCCTCTGATTCAATTTGGATTTGGTGATCCACCAAATCGAATTGGGGACCAAAGCTTCGCGCAGCCCTACTACATATCCCTTCCCTAGAAGTGTTGGTTCTCTCTCACATATACATAGTTACATATTAATATTTAAAGAGCCAGCTACTGCAGCACATACTAGGGTACATGCAAGAAAAATCCATAGGTACAGCACAGTAATAGCTAATTAGCAGTCATGTTTGTTATTCCGAGTACAGGAGGATGTATATAGGGTTTCTGTTTGGTTTTTTTTTAATTTCATTAACAGTAACCTGAGGGGCAAAACATAAACAATGCTAATATTTAGGCCCCAGGATTCTAGCAACTTATTGTATAGATGTACTATAGTCAACCAAAAATGTAGGGCTAGATTGTATTTGGCACCTGCATGGATGTGAGAGAGAAGAATTTTAGTGGGGCAAGGAGGTGTGAGGAATCCACTTGGCCTTGATTTCCCTGCTTGGAGATGTCTCGGACGGCCAGAGCCGACTCGAGTTGCGTTAGAAATTGGTCATACGTTAGGGCGGGCTGGTGAATGGAGAGGCAGACACAACTTATTGGTTGCAAAAAACTTTACTCACGCCGCTTGCAATCACGACGCAGGTGGTCTGGTCGTCTGAACAACCACGCGAGTTGTTCCAGCTGGCGGGGCCCAAGCCAATTAATCCGTCCGCAATTCGAAGCC